>NC_142165.1:85241789-85542057 GCF_029865625.1 Vigna umbellata | reverse complement strand
TTTAAATTTATGTTTCATTTAAATTTTAACAATTATTTAATTAAATTAATATTTTAATATAATATAATATATTTAAATATTTTTAATGTGATTTTGAATACTATTTTTATTTTTATTATTTTTATTTTTATTTTAGTTTTTTTATTTTAATTTTTAATAAATTATTATAAAATATAAATAATATTTTAATAATTATTAAATTATAAAAATATAATAAATAATATTATTATTTTTCATTAAATTAAATATTTATTAAATTTTAAATAAAAAACTATTAACATATTTTACAGTATCCAATAAATAAGTTTTTAAAAATTTTGTTTTTATTTAAAACTGAATAACTGTTTAATTTATTGTAATATTTTAATATAGTTTAATATATTTAAATATATTAAATCAAATTTTATATTATTGTTATTATTATTTTATTTTTTATTTTTATCATTATTACTTTTATTTTAATTATTTGATTTTTTATTTATTTAATATAACTATTATTATGATATAAATTATATTTTAATAATTATTAAAATATAAAATTATATTAAATAATATTTAAATTTTAAATTAAATTATATTATTATTAAGAGGGTGTAGAGGAACTTTAATAAGAAAAAAAAAGTGAAAAAATATTTATTAAAGTGTTTTTAATAAGAGAGAAGAAAATAAAAATATATTTATTAAAAAATAAAATTTTTAGAAAAGTTAAAGGTTTAAACGTTAAAAGGTTAAAAATAAAATTTTTAGAGATTCACCCTGAAATGTTATGTTAGAGGTAAAGGATGAAACATTGGAAAGGTTAACATGGACTTCAAGTGGGATTTTCTTCCTCTAGCTCCAAAATGGTTGTTTCATTTTGTATTTTCAATCTTTTCAAAATTGTCCTTATAATTCAAAAACCCTACACCTAATCTTTTATTCTTTATCAGATAATGAAATCTGATTTAAGATTTTTTCTTCATATCTAGTTTTGAAATCTGATTAATTTTTTTTTATCTGATTATAAAATTTATGATTTTTTTTTTATTTTCTTCGTTAAATTTTAAAATCCAATAGAAAAAATGTAAAATTATTTTTGGAAATTAAAAGTGGAGGATGAAATCATCAGAGTAGGCGAAACAGCCTGCCAAAATTTGGCATTGGCCCCGACAGTGCAGGGAGTAAGCCATATACTGCTGGCTCTTATCAGAAAAACCTGTTAGTTTTCTTCCTTGTGTTAATTTCTAGATTTATGAATTAAAAATATTCCTTTTGAAAAATTAATACAATATATTACTGTTAATTTATGTATAAATTATTAGTGAGAAATTCGATTAGTTTTTTCAAGGATTTATAAAAGAGTTGCTAAAAGGATATATTCTTAGCTGGAAAGAAGTCTGGCCACGTGAATATAACATGTATTATTATTATTATTAAAGTTTGAATACGATTTATTTACCTATAATTTCTTTTAAGTCTAAGTTTGGTATGATCCGAAAGGTTTTTCCGTAGAAAACTTACGAACCGGCTGAGAAACCTAATTAGTTCGTAAGGTAAACTAATTTTGTTTCATATAAATTAATTTTTATTTTATTTTTTTAAAGACAAGTACTAGAGGAAATATTTTTTTAAAAAATTAATAAATCATTATATTAACAATGGTCAGACACAGCATACAAAAATTTCTCATCCTTTCAAAGGATAAAAATTGAGAAAAATATAATTATAAGCTAAAGTGATAAAGTAATGAAAAAAGTAACATAGAAAGGAAAATCTTCAACGAAAAAGCATTGAACATTTGTACCTCTTTATTGAAGCATTATATTACTAACAAGTATATTCGATCATTTTCTTCTTTCAAAAAATATCAATTTAATCTTAAAAACTGTCTTAATTATTTATTAAAAAATATAACAGTTAAATTATTTCAAATGAAATTGAATTATCAAATATATTATCAAATTTATTTTTATTAATAAAAATATAATTTTAAAAACTTGATTGAAAAGTGAACTACATATTAACAAAAAAAGTATTTTCGTTTAATTTATTAATTTTATAATAATCATTTTATAACTTATATCAATAATAATTTATAATTGAATAACATTATGAGACCTTCGATTTTGGAGAAATTTGAAATGGATTTGCGAAAATTTCCTATTTAGCTTTGAATCAAAGAATCCCACATTCTTTCAACAAAATTGCTTCAATTTTTTTTTTGGAATGTAGAGAGAAAGAGAAAGGGAAATTAAAGTTGAGTTTGAATGTTATTAAGGTCGCGTGTAGTGATGACGATGAAATAGAGAAGAAGAAATAAATAAGAAAGGAAAAAAATTGATTAAGAAAAAGAAAAATAAACATTTTTTTTTAATTTAGATGTGTACATGTTTAGACATCTTAATTTATTCGACATGACTATTAGATAATCAACTAAAAATTAATATCTATTTAAAATTGGATACAAGTAGTGTATAACAATCCTTTATCTTTCGAAATATTTTTATTAAGTATATTTCAAGACCTCGACTCTACAAATTAAAGTGAGTTCATGAAATGTACACCTAAAATGTGTTTTGGTGGTGTAAAAGCTCTCCCTCGTATTTTCACAATATGATGTCTTGATATACATAATGTGGACTACTTAAACAATTATATCCACTTTCATCTATAGGTTTTTTTGTTTATTACTACAAACCGCAATCTGTATATCATCATCTCATGTGATCTAATTAATCCAATTCTAACATATCATACACCAACTCAACTAAATTAATGAAATTCATTATTATACTTGCATACAATTATATTTTTAACCATTTCATTTCATTTAATAAAATCAAATATATTAGTTGAAATAAAGCCAATTTTGTTTAGTAGAATTCAATCTATTGAAGGGATTAAATTACAAAATTGATCCATTTGTTCCTAAGTTTGTTAAGTGAAATCATTCAATTTATTAAGTGTATCAAATTTGAAATCAACTCGTTGGGTTAGATCCACTTAGTGGAATCTCATCTAATGGGCAAAATGTTTATAATGAATAATTTTACTTAATCTCTCAACCATTTTCAAATTCTAAGTTAATCAATTTACTCATTTCCATAATATTAAAATTCACTAAAGAGTATATTTAAAACATATTTTGTTTGATGTTATGAGAATCTATAAAATGGAATTAGAGTAGTGGTGATTTTTTATAGAAAGATAACACTATAAATATTTTAATAATAAATAGTTTAAACAATATGAAGATTTGTAATAGTTGAAGTTCATTCTCATAAAACCACCATTTTTCTAAACTTTCTTTTTAGGTTTTCTCTCTACCTTCTCTCTTTATGATCACAATCTTCATCTGATTGAAGTTTAGAGACTGTAGGATTATTCATAATGAGGAGTTACACATAATCATTTGATCAAAGAGTCAAATAAAGTAAATTTTTGTTTTACCCACTTTTAGGCATTAAGGCTGGTGGGGTGCATGCGAGCCTTAGGGTGATGCATGTGACTCAAGGTTGCTCTTGATGAATCTATGTTATTCTCTAATCATGATGTTATATTTAGAACTCTAATCAAGCTTTAGGTGATTCTATGTGGTATAGAGCTCTAGGGAGCAACAAAGTGAGAAAGGGAAATTCTCTCAAACGAGAGAAGCTAATTTTAACTAAATTTATGTTTGATTTTGGTTTTTTAAATGTCTTTTTTTGCAATTAGACAGTGATGGAATGTTAAATTGAGATGTTCGTCCTAAGATTGAATAATGAAAGGAAATGTTAAGTTATCTAAGGGTGCAAATATGCATATTATGAGTTTTACTCTGAGTGTATGATGACTTATTTGTGAATGTGAAATTTTGGTTGAGATTATGAGTTTGTTATGGAATTTAATATGTTTATGAATTGTGAATAGCATGAAATGAATTTTTTGTTTGGCTAGCAGTGTTAAATTGTAGGATCTTGTTGTCTGTATTATGCAGACTCACTTGACGAGCCCTATCTTCACGAACGATTACCAAAATTGAGTTTGGAAGAGAGCCAAGGGAGGCCTACTCGATCGGAGAGTAGACTCAGCGAACGTCGAACTTGAGTTTGACAAAGTCAGGGGAAGGGGAGCTCACTTAGTGAGTGTGTTCTTGTTAGGTGAATTATTGTGAATTTGGTTCTAGTGTTGGACTCATTTAGTGAGACCTTCAATCGTTGGACGAGTGAACCTCCATGGGCTACTCACTAAGCGATTGTATGTGCTCGTCGGGTAAGTCTATATATTTCAAGGGTGTCTTATTTGAAAGGGAAATTAAGTGATGGAAGTGAATGATTCAAGGAAGTGTTCCATGGTTAATGAAATGTGATATATTGATTGAATGTTGTAAATGAATTGTATAACCATATGGTTCTTGAGGAGGAATATGGCATGCAAAATTAGTGTTATACATTTACTAGGGACACTCATTTGAAAACTATCTTTTTACTCTACTAGACTCTTCGACTCATGTAAAGGAGGGAGTCTAGGTGGTGAAGCGAGAAAGAGGTTCATATAATTGGTCTTGAGGTTGTTGATTCCTTTTATTTTAGTCTATAAGTGAACTCACCTTATCATGAGAAGGAAAAACCAGGTACCATTACTAGAATCGTAACACTTGAGAATTTTATTTTACATGATAAGGCAAATATTATAGAGTCCAAGTGGATGCATAAATTTAGATAATTGAGTCTCGGTTATATGTAGGTATATGGATGAGAAATGTTTTATGATATGTGGATTTTTGTTTGGCTAGCTTGGTTTGTTAGATTATTGTTATAAATTTTTATGTATATGTTTATGTATGCTTAAGTTTTTGTTAGCTTACCATCATTTGGAGTTGCTTTAGAGGTGTCTTGTTAGACGAGCCTTTTATAATAGAACTTCTAGAGTTATCTTGTTAGATGAGTTGGTAAGCTCGTTGAGCGAAAAGGTATGTTTTCAACGAGTGAAATCAATGTTTTGTATTTCTAAAATTTGGTTTAAATGCTTTAACTCTAGTGAACGAGGAATTATATGATATTGTTGTTTTAAAAGTGGTTAACTGAATTGAAGTTGAGGATGATTTGATATAAGAATTTGTGTGAAAGAGAAAGTGATTATTTGTTGATATGTGATATTTGGTACGATATGGACAAAGTTATTTTTAAGGATGAAGTACTATGTAAGATGTTGTAGGTTGTGTATTGAATGTAGATTTCCAAAATAGATTATTCTAACTCTATTAATATTAGATTCACGAAGATTAGGTGGTAAAAGTCGATGAAGATTTATATGACTTAGTTATGTTGTGAAAAAGAATTGTGTCTAGTAGGTCACAAGAAATTTACATGTAATATAATATCTTAGTTTTCTAAGATATAGTTTTGTGTGAAAGTGAAAAACAAATACTTAATTCAACGTACGAATTTTATGAAAATATAGTCAATTCTCTATAATAATGTGATTACTATAAAAAAATTATACTATAAAAATTAATTTAATAGTATTTTTATTTTAGTCATTATTATAACAATAATTCTTTTCCTATGATAAGAAAGAAGTGAATATATAGGCATAATTATGCTTATGTGCTTTCACTAGACAGTGTTAGCTAGGTATAAAAAATTGATATTTAATGCAAAATAATACTAATATTTAACACGAACATTGTTTTTATTTGTGACTCATTTGAAGTTCCTTTAGTTTGTTCCAATTTTTAATATTTATAATAGATAGCGTGTAATAATAATAATAATAATAATAATAATAATAATAATAATAATAATAATAATAATAATAATGATAATAATAATAATAATAATAAATATAAATGAAAGCGACTTGAATAAAAATGAAAACGAACGACAGAGAAGAAGATAGCGATGAATTCATAAACCATCGACCACCGGCACATGCCTTATTTAATACACAACTTTTTAGAAATTAAAAACATAACTTTTCTATAAATTAAAATTACTCTATATTATATATATATATATATATATAAAAGTTAATTTTAAATGGTCCTCTTATATAATTATTCTATTTTAATTAATTTATCCATATCTTTATATTTTTTTATTAATTGAAATTAATTGATCTTTACATAAATAGTTAAAATCCTACTGAAATGTTTAACTCAAAATTGTACAATTAAAAGTTAATTTACTTATCACACAATTAAATATTTCAACCACTTTTTGTATTTTAAAACTCGTCTGTAAATGAATCGAGTGATGTATGAGTCGAGTGATGTATCATACTACTTGTATTTGTAAGTATTCATTCTTTGTAAAATTAAAATTTAATTTATATTTTTTAAGTTAAACTTAATTAAAATTAAAATATAATTTATATTTTATTTGGTTAAATTTAATTTAAATTAAAATTTAATTTATATTATAGTTTATATTTTTTGTAATTTTATTTTAAAAGTTTAGAAAATATTTTTTTTTAAATATTCGTTGATATCTACGGATATCTACATATTTTTTAAAATTTGTGTGTATTTTTTAAACAAATATCTTATGGGTAACAAATGAATTTTTTTGTTGTGGGTTGGGTAGTGCGTAGATATTATCCGTGTTCGACCCATCCCAACTTGTTACCATCTCTAATTATATATTATAGTATAGCTATCAAAATGGGTAACCCGACTCAACCCGACCCAGTCCACCAAGGGTTGGTCACTTAGTGAGTCAACCCAACTCGGCTCACTTATTAGTGAGTTGAAAAAATTCGAACCCAACCCGATCCACTACGAGTTGGAGGGTTAAACGGGTTGACTCACTTAATTATAAGTTTTTTTAAAATAAGAAAAATTATAGTTTTTTTAAATTCAAATATAAATAAATTTCACCCTAAAATGATGACAATTCAAAATAAAAAATATATTATATAATCCAAGCGTAATTAAAAAACAAGCACAACCGGCGTACAAATAAGTTTTGAATATTGATAATTTTTGTATCACTTGTCCATTTATAATATTAGAGTCTTGAATAGATAAATCTATAATATTTTTCTCTCTTGAAACATCTTTTTTTATCCCTATTTACAATATTATAAAAAAATGTTGATTAATAATATTGAAACACCAAATAATAAATAATTAAATTAGATCAGGTGGGTTGGTGAGCCAACTCGGTTCACCACGGGTTCAACCTGGGTGAGCCGGGTTGAAAACTAACCCGCATAAGAAAATTTCATTTTTTTCAAACCCAACCTGACTCAAACTCGTGGTGAGTCAGGTTGGCTCGCGGGTTACAACCCATTTTGACAACACTAATTATATGTGAGTAAAGGATGATACATGTAGAAGGGTTGAGGAATAATGAGAATATTGATGAATGATTAGAGTATAATTATTACGTAGGTACATAATTTTTGTATTATATAACTCCTCCGTCAATTGAAAATTTTTATATATTTTGATAATTTTCTTAAGTTTCAAGAAAGATTATCAAATACATATTGTATACTTATGTGTTTGGTTTATTGTTTAAAATTGTAATGACTCAGTTAATAGTATAAATATGTTAAATTGAGATCGTGCATAGGAATCCTTTATCACATGTGTTATCTACTTCTCTTTCATAGTTCCTAGTTGATCAAAGGTTCTAAGGACTCTCTTTGATCACAATTCTATGTTTTGTAGGCATTTCTAGAATTTCTTAAGCTTGAAGTAAGGTTGGTGAGTTGTGTAGAGCTGTAGTAGTTCCTTTTAAGGTAAGAGAAACTAGTGATCTCTTTTATTTTGAGTTATGAAGTATGAAATGATAGTTATTGGTATGTGAGTTGAATGTATATTGATTTGTATGCTTGAAATGAGTGTGTTAGTAGTAAATGTGTTTGAATAATTGAATTTGGTTGAATGATTATGGTTAAACGTGATTATTGACTTAAATGTTGTTGTTGTTATGAAGTTGATGGTGATGAATTGGTTAATGTCTTGAAAAGAAATGTTAGGGGCTGAGTTATGAACTATTTTGGTCTAAAGTGGAGGTTTTGATAGGTGATTTTGAGAAGGGTATAAAGGGGTAAACAATAATGTGGGACATATTGTAAAGTCAATTAGAACTTGTTGATAGCTTGAGTTGATAAAAATATGATATAGAAGTGAGTAAGAGTCAAGAAGGTGGTTTAGGAAGGTTTTTAGGTTGAATTTAGGGGTTTAGGAAAGTGAGATTTTGATTTGGTAGGGTTTGAGTGTTTGGAGTCTGTCTTTGAGTCATTTATGACTTATTCAGACCCCTAAGTGGTTTAATTATGAGCTAAAACTTGTAGAATTGAATTGTGATCTCTAAAGTGGGGCTTTGGTTGAATTGAGTTGGAATCTTGTTGTAAAATGAATTACAAACTAATTTAAGTTGGTTATGCACTTTTGTTTTTTAGCTTAGAATCTCATCTAAAAGAGGTAGGCGTTGGTAAAAGTGCATAGTGTAGGCCATGAGCGGTTGAGTGGTGCAAATTTTGAAGATTTTGATGCTGCAGAATTATGCAAAGTGGCTGGGCGAGCAAGGAGAGCTCATTGGGCGAGTATCTGAGGGTTTTGGTAGTGGATTTCAGTGGTTAGGCGAGCTTGCTCGTTGGGCTTGTAGAGCTCACTATTTTGGCTCTCGTTGGACGAGTTTTAGGGGGTTTTGGTAGTGAGTTTTAAGGACTGGGCGAACTCTCTCGCTGAGCTAGAGAGGCTCCCTATTTGGGCTCTCGCTGGGCAAGTGGGTTGTGTTCCCTGAACGAGCTTGTGCTCGTTGGGTGCCACTATTTAAGTGTTGAGCAAGTGAGTTGGGGTTATTTAGTTGGTTTGTTTTCCATTTCTCTTATGTGTTTTGATTTATATGGTGTGACAATTTATCTCATCTCACTAATATGGTTGGGAATATATGATGGTATGAAATTTAGGTTTTAAGTTTTAAGGAGAATTCTTCATGACTATATCAAGTGTTGTTGGTATAAATGTATGAAGCTCTGATATGGGGTTATCCTGACACTCTAGTGATCATCTATGCTCAAATAGAGAGAGGTGAGTCATGTCGTGAGAGTAGTAGGAGGTCTTAGCCTGAGGGTCTTTCTCTTTTTGACAAAGGGTGTTTCAACGGACTAACCTTGTGCGAGCGAGTCAGTTATTCCACTATACAAGTGCATAACCCGCCATGGCTTGACATTTATACTATATTTGGATGGTTAAGTCTAGGTCTATGACATGATACATTAGTGCAGAAAATGCCTTTGACGTCACCGTTTAGACGTCTGACCCCCAAATATCAAACGTAAAAAATGACCGGTGACATTTTTGTAATTAAAAAGAGTACATAGATGTCTGATATTGGGGGGTCTGATGTCTATAGTCTATTTAGATGTCAGACAACTCCATTGGACACCAAAAAGATACGTAAAAGTAAAAAAAATTATTTTTTATTACTATTAGACGTCGAGGTTGGGGGGGTCTGACGTCTATAGTCTATTTTAGACGTTTGTTATGGAGGGAACATGCTTCTAAATACTCAGCCCAGAAATTTAAGAAGTCACTTTTTGACTCCATTTAGATGTCTGATCCCGCCACTCCGACTTCTAAAGCCATTTAGACGTCTATTATGGGGGAACACACTTCTAAATACTTAGCCCAAAAATTTAAAAAGTCATTTTTTGACTTCATTTAGACGTCTGATCCCGTCACTCCGACTTCTAAAGTCATTTAGACATCTGTTACGGGGAACAAACTTCTAAATACCTAGTCCAAAAATTTAAAAAGTCATCTTTTGACTCCATTTAGACGTCTGATCCCGCCACTCTGACTTCTAAAGCCATTTAGACGTCTGTTATAGGGGAACAAACTTCTAAATACTCAGTCCAACAATTTAAAAAGTCACTTTTGACTCCATTTTTAGACGTCTGATCTCGCCACTCTGACTTCTAAAGCCATTTAGACGTCTGTAATGGGGGAATCGACTTCTAGATGTCTGCATTAAAACACTGCGAACGCGTGACAGTTGTTACGTGCACTCACTGTTCATTATCTTTCTCGCGTTTTCTCTCCACGGGCTACGTTTTTCAGGTTCGTTTTCTCACTTTTGCATTGTTTTAAATTAATTTTACTCCGATTACATTATTCTTTGATGAATTATCTTTCATTTGAACCGATTAAAATGCGTTTTCGTTGGGTTTTGGTGTAGTAATGCTCGTGTCCTTGGGCGGCGTTCTTGGGTGGCGATTTCTTGCGTTTTGCACTCATCTAATTTCCTCCACTACGTGTTTAAAACCATCCAATACAAAAAAACGTACAATCCATTCTCTTCAACTAAAATATAAAGTTTTAAACTCGAATCACCATGAGCAACCCGAGAGGCCTCAAGCGGAGAAAGATCCAATCAAATACAGCAACGTTTTAGACGTTTGATCTATTCAGGTAAGACGTTTTAGACGTCTGATCTGTTCAGGTCATACGTTTATATAGAAGTCCAATCTGTACAGTGGGGTCCGACGTTTCATCAATGTCACCCGAATAGACGTCAGGTCAGGATCAGACGTAAAAAGCCCAAAATAACAGACGTCTAAAGCCTTTTATGCACTAGTGATAAATGTTTGTTTTACTCTTATGACATGTGATATATGACTAAATTTTATTATACTATGTTGAATTATTTTATCATTAACTTATCCTCTTGTGTGTGTTTCTTGGTTAGTTGTTTTATGTGTTGATTTTCTTTAAGTGTTGATGTGATTGTGGAGCAGGCTCTAGGTGAAAACGACCAAATTTTTGTACTTATATCTATAATGGTTATGTTTTCTTTTAATTATTTTAGAGAACTAAATTTTGTACGTGATTTTGACCTTAGTTACCTGTATATGGAGTTTGATTAGTTAGCTGTATATGGAGTTTGATTAATTATAGTTATGTTTAAATGATTGTAATAGAATTTTATATTTGTTACTTGTTATCTGTTTTACAATATTGATTATGTGACAGTTCTTTTATAATATTAATATTATTTAAATGAGATGTTACGTTAAGAGTTTGTATATAAAATTAATTGATTAAAATAAATTTAGAATGGTTTATATTTAAATATTGAATTTTTTTCACATATTCAGAAGAAGAAAGTTACTTAAAACCGTAAATGGCGTAATGAAACTTAGGCGTGTGGGTGTTGATTATTGATCTTTCTTTAATGATGAATTGGTTTTGGAAAGCAAAGCAATATCATTAGTTTCGGCTCCACAAAAGCAACCAATCAATCACTGTTTGCATCCATTTTTCTACCATCTCAAGTTATGCAAATTCACAAATATGTTTCATTATATGGTCATTGATTTTCACAATTATTTAATTGAAGTAAGGTTGTATATGGACAGAATTTTTAAAATTTTAAAAAATTAAATGTTTAAAGTTATAATTTTTCAATTTAATTTTTATTGTTTTAGAATTTTGTTTAAATAAATAAATTAATGTTTAAATATTTTATTTGAACATAATAATTTAACTTTTATTATATATGTAATTCTTATTTTTATACTGGTAAAAATTAAAATATTAAAATCAAGTTTCATAAAAATCAATATTCGTTAGTATTTTTAAAGTATTCAGTTATCGAAGGATAATATTGTATGATATTTAATAATTTAAAACATGAAATATTAATACTTTTTTAGAGTGAAAAAAGAGAAAAAGGAAAAAGAAAAAAGATAATCAATAAGGTGAGAGAAAGTTCTGGAGAAAGAGAAGTTATGAGAGCAAATGAGAGACAAGAGAGAACATGGGGAAAGAAAAAGGAAGAAAACGTAAGAGATGATACGAGAAAAATAGTGTGAACAAAGGAAAAAAGAGAAAAAAAGAAAAGAAGAGAAATGAATAAGAGGGAAGGTGGAGAAATAAATAATACTCATGATTAAGAAGAAATAGATGATCTTTTATAAAATATCGAATAGTTTATATAAGATATTAATTTTTTGTTTCGTTTGTTTTTATTAAATAACATGTTTTTGTAATTAATAAATTATGCAATTTTTTAAAAGAAAAATAAAAATTTTGTACGTTAATATGTTTTAAAAATTTAGCATCAAATAAATTGATTTATTCATTGACTTTTGTGATTATATTATAAGTGATTTATTTACAGTAAGGACAAAAGGAGTTATTAAAAGAACACTAAAACAAAAATAAAACAAACGTAAATATTATTTAATTGTGAGAAAAATTAATCTTTTTGCAATGGTTAAGGATAATAGTTAAATTTATTTAATATTATTGTTTTTATTCAATAACGATAAATATTTTCTAAATTACCTTCGGATTATATTTATTTAGAATGATGTTTTATGTATAGAGATAAAGATATATTTAGAATAGTAGCGTTAAATAAAATTCAGGAAGTTGAAATTGTTTTATACTTAAATTTGTTGAATATAATTATTTACTTATATTTTAGTATAAATAAATTAATTGAAAATGTTAGTAGAGACATAAATGCAACTTAAAAAGTAAACATAAATTAGTTGTGACTTTGGGGTTGTTTGGTTAGTAAAGGAAGAATAAGAAAAAATAATAAAATAATAAAAAGTTTAAACTAAATTGTTTTATTAAAATCTTATGATTATACATCTGTTAAAAACTATTTACAATTTGAATATAATAATACTATAAACATCCAACACACTGATCTCGAGTGTCTTTTCTTTTGGCGTTTTCCGTATAACATGCCTCTCCTTTTTTAAAGTATGTTTGAATTATTTGATGAGATTGCGGTGGTGAGAGGTTATCTTTTTCTGATGGTGTCAAATAATTATACATCAAATTTATGTTCAAGTGTCAAATTTTCAATCAGATTTTCCCTATGATTTGGACTATTAACGAAGAAGTCGTGTCTCTTCAATAACAAACTAGATCAATACATCACCTTAAATTTGTAACTTTAAACATTTTAAATCTTTAAATAATTATTTGTCACTTCAATTTAAATTATATTTTAAATACCAGTTACAAAAATGTTCACATACATATACATACGTTTACAAATAAATAAATATATATATAGGAGTTTGCTAACGTATTTTACGCCCTGTTTTCAGTTGATACATTTTAGCAATGTGTATCGAATTTTAGTAGACAAAAATATCCTTATATATCATGGATTCTAAGTT
Source organism: Vigna umbellata (assembly GCF_029865625.1). Taxonomy (NCBI): domain Eukaryota; kingdom Viridiplantae; phylum Streptophyta; class Magnoliopsida; order Fabales; family Fabaceae; genus Vigna; species Vigna umbellata. Next base: position 85,528,938 of record NC_142165.1, on the reverse strand, counting down.
TTAAAGTTAAGGGTATTTTAATAATTTTCATTCTCAAAACTTAAAAAAGAAAAAAAACCTCTAGTCATCTCTCTCATTCCTCACAATCCTTTCTCTTTCATCTCTCTCACTCCAACGTTTTCTCTGTCATCCTACTGTAGCCCCAATTGAAAAAATCAGAAACACTTGACTTTAAACAATTTGCCTTTGTAAAGAGTTGAGTCATTTACATATTCACCTTCAGGCAAAGATTCATTCAAGATCTCTTCAATTTCACCATCTTCACTAATCTCTTTAATTCCATCATCTGCATATGTTGAATAATCATCTCTAAAAAAACCCTCCAGACCAATTACCAATTCTTTCGGATGTCATTATGCTTCTGAAAATTAGATAAAATTATATACGACAAAAATTATAAAATGAAAACTCATTATAAAGTCATTTTTTGTAAGAAATTGTTTAACAACGAGTGTTTCTGATTTTTTCCAGGCCAATTACCAATTCATTTGATGTCATTATGCTTGTGAAAATTAGATAAGACAAAAATTATATAATAAAAACTCATTATAAAATCATTTTTTGTAAGAAATTATTTAACAACGAGTATTTCTGATTTTTTTTTCCAGGTCAATTACCAATTCCTTTATGCTTGTGAAAATTGGATAAAATTAGATAAGACAAAAATTATAAGATGAAAACTCATTATAAAATCATTTTCTTGTAAGATTGTTAAAAACTTACCAGATCAAAACTCAAGTATATATTATTTTAATTTAGAAATTTAATTAAATTATAACTTAATTAATTAAGTTTTAAATAATTCATAAAATTAAATATTTTATTGTGTTTTTATTAAAAAATATTTAATTAAATAGTCGAAATTGTTTACTTCTTTTGAAAAATTTATATTTTATTAAATTTCTTTCAACTCATTTGGCTAATTAGTTTTTTTAGAACAAATTAATTGTTGAACAATGTTTCGGAAAAGATTCTAAAAGAAGAAGAAAAAATCATTTGAGATAAAATGAAAATAATGATCATATGATATCATTAACTACAAAATCAAACATTATAAATTTCTTGTAGATTATGTAGAAGTTACACTCCTAATCTTCACATGTTCTAACTCATACACCTCTACATGTACTTACAACTCTCCCCTATCAATTCTAAACCTTTATTGAAGTTCACTATCCTGTTTATAACTAAACTTAATTCTTACTTTTGATCATCTTATCAATAATTCATACTTATCAACACGAATGCACTACTTAAAAACTCACAATTCTCTTTTATTCATTTTAAGTGCATTTTGACAAATCAAGCATATATGCAAGTCTTAAATGACTTAAAAACTAACCTTAGACTTCTATTTTCCCATCGAACCATTAATTTTATTTCAAAATCTCACCTATTAATACCCCTTATTTAACATAAAACAAGCCTACAATTGAATTAAATTCTTTCTCAATTTAACATCGTCTGTTTGGTTATTCAAGAACTCCTATAAGTTTTAAAAGACCTTAAACCAATTACCAAATATTAGTTACTCCAAAATGGTTCTAGTAGAATTTCACCTACTAAAACCCAAAATTTCATACCAAAACAACCCCTCAACACTTATCTTTCACTACCTTCAATCCTACATAAGTTTTTATACTTAGAATATAATACAATAGCAAGAAACATTTAAACCAACAACAAATCTCAAACATGACAATTATTACACTTCATCATACAAACATTACTAAAAAATTATATTAATTACAACACATTTAGTCAAACATAATTCTTCACAACATAGCATACATAAATTCATGTATCATAACACGGAAATAAGGACAACATTAGTTTTCGTTATACCTGATAGGCCACAACAACTCTACGAAACACACTACCCTTGTCTCAACTCAAATAACTCTAAATGTACCTATAGACTATAGAATCATGATCAGGTCCTTAGGAGCACTAATCGACAAGGAACTAGATAGATTAAGTGACACATGCGAAGAATTCTATATGCATATGTCTTAAACTAATAATTAAAGAAAATGAGCAGAAACTAACTTATTTTATAGGAAAAACTGATCGATAGATAATGGAGAACTCATTGTTGTGATCTCCTAAGCACTTCCTGATCGTCAAATAGATATATCAGGAGTTAGAATTCTTAAAGAGAAGGGAGAGAGAACTTAGAGAATGAATTTTAGAAAGATAATAAGTGTTTTAGATAATGAAACAAGTTTATGAAATTCTATTTATATTATCAAATTATTTTAACATTAAAATACTTAGTCTCATTATTTCAAAATCACCTATCATTTCTAATATTTTATTTTCTAAGCTCTTATATTCATATGAAATTTACATACGTGGTAGAGACAACATATCTTAATTTTGGCCAACTTTGTTCAATATTTTGAAACAAAATTTACGTCTAATAAACTAATATAGTAAATTTTCTATTTTTTTAAAAATTTAAATTGGTTTGACATAAAACAAAAACAATATATATATATATATATATATATATATATATATATATATATATATATATATATATATATATCATATATATAACATACATTTTACAAAGTGAAAATAAAAATAATGAATAAAAAAGATAATTAATTTAAAAGAGAAAACTAATCAAAACCCAGTGTCTTAAAAAATTTTGGAAGAGACAACTTATCCAATTTCTTCTTATTTCGATCATGTCCTTTTTTAGTATATATGGAGGAATTTACTTAAAACAATAAAAATGATACAATATGTTTATAATTCTCAAGAAATAGTCGTTAGGCAGTTATATGTCATCCATGACATAATGTGCGTCCAGATATTTCACCTATTATGTAATGCCTGTCGTTGTGGTAAAAGAACATCCATGCATCATGCAGACCTTTTCACGTCATTGCATAAATTTATTCTTTCTTTTTCATTTTTTATGTGAAAAAACAATAAACAAAGACATTTTTTTTCTTTATAATCAACAAAACAGCACATCGACTTTTATAAGCTTAAGGAAAGTTTAGTTTATAAATACATGAAATAATTCATAATTATTTATATGTTGGAATAATTATTTTCATAAAATCATAAAATAATGAAATTTTCATAACTTAATAACTTAATTACAATTTATCTAAATTTTTATTTTTAATTTATACATAGGTGTAGTTTATGTTTTTTTTTTGTATTTTTTTTTAAGTTCTGAATGAAATTATAATCTAAATATAAGTATGATGACTAGGCTGCCCACAAATTCAACTTTCTTTTAACCAATCTCACAGATTCACCGAAAAAACAGAAAAATGTGGACCACACATGTAATGCTACAACTAAAATCACTAAGTGGGTTGTCCTTTCTACTTTTTAATGTAAAGTCGAAAGCAAATGAAACTTTTGAAGGTATGTGACCAATTTAGTTTTTGATGTGAAGCATGACAAATTTAGTCTGAAAAATAAAGTTTCGTAATTTCGTCTAGTGTTAAAAAACGACCATTTTATAGCTTTTAGAATCATTTTTAACATTAAATCAGGGACCATCTAGCCCTAAATTATATATTACGTGGTGAAAGTCTCACATCAACTAGATAAAGTCAATTTATAGTTTATAAGTGGGTGCAAACTTCACTCTATAAACGGTTTTGTGAGGTTGAGTTAGGCTTAAAGTTCACTTCTATCGGACCACTATCGGATTATCCATTAAAAATATCTAATCCCACGTTCGCCAATTCATAGTTTATAAGTGGGTGCAAACCTCACTTTACAAGCCGATTTTGTGGGGTTGAGTTAAACTTAAAGTCCACTTTTAACCTTACGATCGAGATCATTTTGTTTCTTATACACAACAAAAGTTATGTTAGATTTTTTATTGTTTTAAAAATCATGCATTGAAAGTCTTATTTAATATTTACTTTGCTTTTGACCGCACTCCACTTTAAATATTTTATTTTATAATTTAGTTAAAATGGTCTTTTATATTTATGTTTTTTTTTATTACAGTTTAGAACAACTTTTAAAACAAGCCACAGTTATAGTATATCATTGACGAAAATACATAATTTTATCATGAAAATTCTCTCCATCAACACATTGCTTTCTTCTTTACTTAGAATCCAGCAAGAAATCAAATTATAACTCAAAATATATATATTACAAAAATTAATATTTTGCTTATAGAAAAAAACTTAAATTTAATTCTCCTTTAGTTGACAAAGAAGATTTTCTATACCAATTGATCACTATAGTCAATATAAAATATTTAATTTTCTATTTTTCTCTTTCATGCTTACTTCAAGCTCTTCCTTCTTCCTTCTATAATGAGTTTGCCTTCACATTCATGTTCTCATTTCGCTCTCCTCATTCGTTCACATTCTTATTCGCTCTCCATTCATGTTCTCGTTCGCATTCACGTTCTCATCATTTGTTCTCCATTTCTCGTGTTCATTATTACTTCAAGAATGTCTTGTCATCGTCGCTCCTATATCAGTGTCGGTCTCTTCTGTTTTCTACTCCCTTCATACTTGATACGCTTCTCAAGTTGTCTGAAATCATTGTCGGATTAAGGTTGTTGCTGCTCTTTCCATTTATGTTGCACTCGCGTTCACTTCTAATCTTGCGATAATCGCGTTCGCATCCTCGTTGCATTATGGTTGTGTTTGACGTGTAGTAGCTATGTTTGTTGTTCTCCTAGATATAATGAATTATTAGATATGTTTATCGTGCTTTCTACATTACCATTGAGTTTGTTTTCACATGCATTCTATTTTTATGTGTTCTGTGTTTTATATGTTTTTATTGTTGCTGAGAATGAAAAAAAATGGAAATGTTGTGTTGTGTATAATTGATTATTGACTATTGTATATGTGTGAATGAACTAAGATGATGAAGGTCATCTTCTTGGATGAATTGAAATTGGGTTTGTGCACATGTGTTTCTCAAAACTTTATATATAGATTTTTTCTTTGCTTTATTGTTATAAAAAACAAGTTATAAAATGATTAGTGCTACCTTCATTTATATAAAGGTCTTTAACTTGGTAATTTTCATGAAACACAATATATGCCTAAACTTTTTCCTTTAGTTGTTTAGTTTATAAAGTATACATGCTTCCTATTTCTATTTCATTGAGTGAGATCTCAAACATATTCTGATAAACTTCTTAGAGCTATTATTTCTTGAACTTTGGTATATATGAAATAAAGAATGTGACCAGGGTGATCAAACTTAATTATTATGCAAACATTAGGTGTATAATTTCCATTAGGTGTACCAGCCTTAATTAATAAGACTATTTAGTAATGAGATGTTAATCTCTTATGACTTTTAATTGTTTAGCAACATAGAGTACTTTTGTTGACAATGAACATATGAGAACTTCTTTGGCTTCAAAAGAGAGTACATGAACCTACTACCTTTACATGAGACAAAATAAAGGAAGGTAACTAATACACAACACTAAATTTGACGTGTAAACAACCAAATGAATTGATCAATTGTTTGTGTTGTGGTTTAGTTGTAGGGTTGAGTTCGTATATTGAAATACGTGTTTGGTTATTTCTTGGCTCCACCTAAAATTATATGTACTGGTTTATAAGCACTCCAATGGATCGACGTTGGATAATTTTTTTATGTGCAACAAATGAGTTTAAGAGTGGAGCAAATCAATTGACGAAAGTGACTTGATTCATACAATTTTGACATCTTTGGGACTCAATGTATGCACTTTTAAAATCGGGTACTAAACTGAAAAAAAACCACTTAACATAGGGACCAAGTAAGCTATTAAGCCTTGAATATTTTATGGAAGGAAGGTATTGATGTAACATCCCATAATCTCACAATTGGTAATGCATAATTTATATATTGTAACATTACATTTACGGTAACATCCCGTAATCTCACACTTGAAAATTTGTAGTTGATATATATATATATATATATATATATATATATATATATATATATATATATATATATATATATATATATATATATATATACACACACACACACACATATGTTTTAAACTCAGATTTCAACTACAAACTCATAAATAAAACTCAAATTCTTCTAATTTATTCTTCTATTTCTTTCTTCATCGGCACTGGATCAGACGACATTCCTTCATCTGCTCCCGTATAACGAATTATACGACCATCGTACATACCCAAACACAAAACACAAACAAGTAGGGTGAGCTAACATGCAACCAATCATTTATGAGACATGCATATTTACTTTGATACACTCAACAAACCTCAGATAATAATTATGTCAGATACACTCATACCATCATACAACAATCACATCATAGATATTCATCCATTACTTTGATACACATGGTAAAATGACATCGCCAGACTTGTTACTTTATAAACCGACTCGTCCGGACTAGAATGATAGTCGAGCTATAGCGGGTCTTGCACTCGTGGTGGCTTATGAAACTTGGGCTCCCCCACCCTACCACACTCACGAGGTTAATCCGTTATCACTCACCTTGGATCATACTGGAAGCACCCAAGACTAGGACCTCCTGCTACTCCTCACCACATGGTTCAATCCTCTCTACATGAGAAGAAAGACCATTGGAGTTTCAAGATGACCCCCAAGACTGAGCTCCTACTTTCATTCTAAACACTACCAGGGCACCACCATGTATCCTCTCCTTGAGGATCATGGAATTACGTCCATGAACCATACAGTCACTTTGAAACTTAACCCAAGACATGAATAACCGGATACCATCATATTATCACAGTGAATCCAACATATCTCATACATTCACATAATTCCCACATAAATCACATCATTATAGTTCACAACCATGTTCAGATGCATAAATTCAAATGCAATAAAATCCAATCATTTCAGAAATCATACAACCTGAATATATGACAAAATAAATTAACAGTACATAATCTGTTCAATAGGATTTAAGTTAAAAACTTGCCGAGTAAACTTCCAGGAAAGAGAGGTGTGTCACAATGGACAACTTAAGTACCAAATCTTTCCTTAGCCAAAGTGTTCCTCAACTAGTTTTTAACAAATTTCTTATTTACAGATTCAAAACATATAATATTAACACCGAAATTCCACATAGATAGATATACAGTAAGCATTAACAGTATTCACACAGAATTTCAAGACATGAATAGTAATAAAACAATACTAAATCATATTATAAAAGCATTGAAAGGTTAGCTTCCCTACCTCTATTCTAGACTTCTCTTGCTCCGAATTTGTTTCCCCGAAAACTCTTCAGAATCTCTACTCTTCTTGCAACTAAAAATTTCTCCCTAACTCTTTCTTTTCTATTTCTCAAGCTCTCACTTGATTCCTCTTCTCTTGGTGCAGAATACCCTTCCCTCCCATGGCTATTTATAGGTAAAAAAAATTTACTATTCATTAATTTTTTTATATTATTTATTATTTTAATATTATTTAAAAATAATATTTTAATCATCCACTTGATTAAATCTGATCCTAATTCCATCCATGCTAAGGAATCCTAATTTCTTCCATGCTAAGGAATACTTATCCTCTTTTTTTTTTTGTTACTATTCACTATTCACTTTTTACTATTCAATTTTCTTAAAAAAAAATACTAAATAAGTTATCAAAAATTTGAACCTCTCCTTCTAAATTACTATAATTTTATATCCAAAATTTAAATTTTTCTATCCATTAAAATTATTATTACTAATAAAATGCTAAAATTTACTACTATAAATATTTTTTTCATGGGTCTTACAATTGATATATTTATGGGTACACTAGTGATTCTTTTAAGTTGCATGCCATGTTATTTTGTAAAATTAATGAATTTCCATCATATGGTAATTTAAGTGTCTATAACACTAAGAGTCCATAGCATGTCCTATATGTGAAGAAGACACATGTCACCATCAACTACATCATGAAAGGAAAACAAGATACCTTGGACATGATATATTTTCTAGTACAAACCATTCATATTGTAAATTAAAGAAAACATTTAATGGGTGTCAAGAAAATGAATTAACTCCAATGACTTTAAGTGAATTACAAGTATATGAGCATGTGAAGAACATTGGGTTGTGCTTGGAATGATGCAAAAGGAAAAAAGGCACATAAAGTAACATATGGAAGAAAATGTAAATTTTCTTTGATCTCTCCTGTTAGAAGTTGTTTGATGTTAGACATTGTGTAGATTTATGCATGTAGAGAAAATTGTGTTGTGATTGTTAATTAACAATAACTATAACTAAAAGCAAAACCTATAATTGAAAAAACATACACGTATAAAATTGAGACATAATTTGATAAAATCCTAACAAATCCTTTCAAGAAATCCTTAAGAAAAACATGATTTTAGAAATATAAAGAGGAAAGAAACTCAAGCTAATTGAAAACAAACAAGTGATGCACACCTAACCTCTCTTATTGAAGATCTCATGAGTAAAAACAAGTTACCTATTCAAGCTAACATAACATTGATTTAATCAAATTTGTCTCTTCGTATGGTATGTCAAAGTGCTAAATACAACATCATTGTGATGATAAAATTTGTAGTTAAATTTTGTGGTATGAAAAATGTTAACTTTAACAAAGTTTTTAATGATTTTTATATCTTTCACATATATTATCTTTAGAGCACTTATTGGTACATGACACATGTTTTTGGTTTATATAGTTTTCTATACTAATATTAATCCATTACATCTTGTATGAAACCTATGATCTTGTTCTTTCTTTTTTTTTCTTTTACAATAAGTTAGAAAATTTTGTAATTTGAGTATTATAAAGGGAACCAAGTTCCACATTGTTGAATGTTTCAGTAGGGATGTAGAGACCAAGATACGAACCTAACAACCTTGCTCCCTTTCTCTCTGGTGCTGGCTTCACTGTGTTGTATCTCTCTCTCTCTTCTCTGATCTTTGTAAGCAAAGTAGGCTAGGTACCTGCAAAGGCACTCCGACGCTCAAGTCAACAGGGGTGTTGTTCGAAATATGAAAATCTCAATCAATTTTCTCTTAGGGGAAAACGTACCTTTTTTCTGGTGTGCTTCGTATATTTAAATTAGCATAATAAACCGTTTACCTGAAAATCCGGTCAGTTACTGAAGTAGAAGTTGTAACCGTTGAATTGTGCGCTGACACTGAGTCAGTTATTTCCACGATATATGGTCGTGATTCGCGGCGTTATTCAGTCAAGGTGTGTAACTGCTTAACTGCTAGAACAAGGTGTCGCATTCTGTATGTCGATCATCATTCGTGTGTCGATCATCATTCGTGTCGACCTAAGTGGACGACGTGTCGGACGTACGTCTCATGTCGCGACATCGCTTATGCGGCTGTCGAGCCTCAAATGGTCAAGAGCGCCACGTGGTCGTAATCTATTACGGTGGTCGTAATCTATTGCGGTCGGTTATCAAGTGATCGACCAAGCTGTGTGGTCGAACGTCATTACAGTAACCTTCAGTGGTTGTTATTGGTTGACCGTTGGAGGGTTAGGTATCCTATAGTACATGCCCCCCAAGTCCGAGGAAATGGGTGACAAAGTTACGAAGGACTTTGAGTATTGTTTGAAGAATCGAGGGGAAGTGGAGTAGATGAGGAGTCGTGGAGAAAACGAGAAGACGTGGAGTAGACGAGGAGTCGTGGAGGAAACGAGGAGACGTGGATAAAACGTGGATGACAGCTGGGCATGGCGTTATGAATTTTAGGGTTTTCCCGCTCCTTTAGGGAAGTGAGGAGACGCGAATTAGTAGCCGTTAGATCAAAAAGAATCCTACGGCGCCTGACGATTAAACGGTTTTGGCTTCTTCAGCACGATTCAGAAGGGGTTTAGTGTCACTTTTGCGGAAGATCAGACATTGAGAGCGTGTACTGCTAGCGAGAGTGCTTCTTCTTCCGTCAGTCTCATTGCCTGCGTTACTACGAGAATCAACCAGGTAACCCTAAAATCTCTTTCGTCTTAGTGTACTTACTGTTGATCATGGAAGGGAGGGGGCAGGATACTGGGGGTGAAACGCCGGGGCCGTCATCTACGGTGGAATGTGCCGCAATTACCACAGTACCGTATGGGGAGAGAGCCTTTGTATATGGAAACGTATGTGGTGAGGGTCCAGGGGGACGCATGATATCTCTGATTAGCGGAGATGAATACGCCTGGGCGGCGCGTGAGGTAAAGGAACTGAGGAGTCAATTTAGGAGTAGGGCTATCCTTATGGATTGGATTGAGAATAGTTGTGTGTTGAGGACCCTAGGGTATCAAACTTGTGTGAAACTGGTAGCGTGTCGGGAGGATGAGAGGGTTTGTCATGGGAGGGAGAATGCTGCTGATGAATTCTTTTACTGTTATGCTGCGTTATTCTACGATTTGTATGTAAGATTGCCGTTCACCACTTTCCAAATGGATGTTTTGCGAACCCTGAATGTTGCACCTAGCCAACTGCATCCCAATAGTTGGGGATATGTACAGGCCTTCGGGGTGTTGTGTGGGGTGTTAGGAATTAGGCCTACCGTAGGCTTGTTTTTGTACTTCTTTAGATGTCGCCCGCTTGCGACGAAGGGGTGGGTGTCACTGATTTCAGAACCAGGTAACGCAATGTTAGAGCTTTACCTGCAATCGTATAGGGGTTTTAAGGAAAAAATTTTTAAGGTGTCGATCACCGATGCTGGTCGACGGTTCTTTTTTGATGGTGAGGGGAATCCCAGATTTCCCTTATATTGGACACAGGAGCCTCTGAAATTTACCTCGTGGCCGGAGGATAAGATGACGATTGAAGAGTTGGAGGCTTTGAGTGTGTTGACCTCGTTGCCACGCCCCTTCTCTTCACGTCAGATTATAGATTGCCTCGAGTTCGATGACGCGGGGGCGAGGGTGTTTGGTATGTGTCTTTACCTACTACTTTTGTAAATTGTTATGTTGTTGCTGACCAGTGTGGATGGATGTTTGTGTTTGCAGAGATAATGGGGAGGAAAGGTAGTGGTCGCAATTGGTTTCAGACCATTGATAGCGAGAGGGATGAAGGTAATCGGCCGGGGTCGTCCGTTGAGCAACAACGCTCCCAGGTGCCACCAGCTGGTCCACCTCCAGTCGTAGTGGCGTCGGTTGGGGAGACAACACAAGTTGAGGTGCCCCTTGTGCGCAAAAGGAAAGCCAAGACAGTCGACCCCAACCGCGAGGCGTCAAAGAAAAGTAAGGAGGTGGTTGAAGACACTGAACGTCCCCTTCCGCTGGGTATATGGGATCGCGCCTTCATGCCGGGTCATAGAGTGGACCTCAACCTGGATGCTTCAGAGAAGAAGGTGATCGAGAATATGAGCGAGCAACAAATTGCTGACAGCTTGCTGGAGATGAATACACGAGCACAAGCGCTGGCTTGGCATCTGGCGTATGCTTCGGATAGGGGTCAGATGCGGTCTGAGTTAGAAAAGGTGCGTGCCCAACTGAAAGAGCTTGCCGAGGTCCATGCTGGCTGTGAGGCCAGGCAGAAGCGTGCTGAAGAACTGTTGAAGGAGGGTGAGGCACGGTGGAATAAGACTCGGGAAGCTGGGGTGGTCCTCCAACAAGAACGCGATCAAATGGCGAGGGATCTGGATCAAGCGAAGAACTCGATGCTGATAGTGGCCCGAGAGAGAAATGCGCTGAAGGTAGAAATCTTTGAGCACAAGGAGTTGATCGAGGAGCTGAAGGATGCGGTCATGGATGAACATAAGAAGGGCTTCGGAAGGCTTTGAGGCAAGTCGGGCACTTGCTTCAGATATCGACCAAGGGAGCTGAATTTGACGTCCGTAAGGATGTGCATGAAGGTCACCTGAAGCCCTTGAAAGAAATTCCGGAGGACGCTGTCCTCGAGGGGGAAGAGGATGAAGAGGTGGTCGCCAACAACGAGCCCGCAAGAGCAACGGAGGTGAATGAGCCCGCCAAGGAGAGTGCTGAAGCTGTTGAAGGCGATACATCTAAAATTGTAATAGATTAGGATGTAGTAAGGATTTGTACATACATACTTGGATATTTTGTTGATGACTATGATCTTGAAATTTGATAATACATGAATGCTTGACGTTGAAATAGAAGGCGTTTTGCATGTTTGGCGATATTGCAGTTTGTTTTTTAACTCAGGTGATTCTGCCACTTATTTGTAGTGATCGTTAAGTGTGAGTGTCGAGTACACTGGTAACGTGTCGTGGGACAGTCGAGTGCGATAGTCGAGTGAGGAAAATATTGGGTGTTCGAGGGTGAACATCTACCCGAGGGAGTGTATCCCAAGCATATTGGGTGTTCAAGGGTGAACATCGACCAATGGGAGTGTATCCCGAACGGACTGGGTGTTCAAGGGTGAACATCTACCAGTGAGTGTGCTCTTAAGCCCTTTGTGTGTAGAAGGGTCCGGTACGACAAGCCTGGGACTCGACATTAGCACAGTGATAAATGAATCTAAACAATAACATGATAAAATGTAATCTTTATTCGATAACTGAATTTGATAGTGTTGTAAAAAGAATGAACAAGACATTAACTAAAGTAATGTTTGAGGTGGGTGGCGTTCCAGGTATTGGGGACTGGTCGTCCATCAAGAAGCTGGAGGCGATATGCGCCGTTCAACATGTTCTCTGCGACCCGAAAGGGTCCTTCCCAGTTAGCTGCAAGCTTGCCATGGGCTCGATTCTTCCGAGCCTCTCCCCGCTTTCGCCACACCAAATCGCCACTTTTGAAGGCTCGGGGCTTGACCTTGGTATTGTATCGTCGAGAGAGCATGCGCTTCCGGGCCTCAGCGCGGATGGTGGCAACCTCTCGACGTTCAGGAAGGACGTCGAGATTCGTCCGTAACTGCTCTTCATTAAGCAAACTATCAGTGATTTGGCGTCTCAATGAGGGCTCGCCTACCTCGACTGGGAGCATGGCATCAGTGCCGTAGGTTAAGTTGAAGGGCGTGTCCCCGGTAGATCCATGGGGAGTGCATCTGTATGCCCAAAGGACTTCTGGTAGCTCCTCCACCCATAAACTCTTGGCGTCACCGAGTCGCTTTTTTAGCTCTGTCAGAACTGCTTTGTTTGCGGCTTCGGCTTGGCCGTTTGTTTGAGGATGCTCGACTGATGAGGTGACATGCTTAATGCCTAAATTGCTAAGGAAATCCTCCAACTTGCGTTCGATGAATTGGCGACCATTGTCGGTGATGATCTTCTGAGGGAGACCGAACCGACAGATGAGACGCCAAATGAATTTCTGCACTCGTTGGGCGCTGATGACAGATAGTGGTTCAGCTTCTATCCATTTTGTGAAATAATCGACCGCCACTAAGAGGAACTTGTTTTGCGCTTTGGCGATCGGCAGAGGTCCCACTATGTCGAGACCCCATTGGGCGAATGGCCAAGGAGAAACAATATTATGCAAATCTTCGGGAGGTGCACGTATGTCGTGACCATGTGCTTGACAGGAGAAACACTTCTTGACGAAAGCCTCACAATCGTGGTCGAGCGTAGGCCAGTAGTACCCTGCACGGAGAACACGTGCTCTCAGGGTGCGTTTGCCAGAGTGGAAGCCACATATTCCGGTGTGCAATTCACGCAGTACATAGTCCGCCTCCTCTTCTGAGATGCATTTCAGCAGAGGAATGTTGTGGCCGCGACGATATAGGTCGTCACCTATACACAAAAAACGCGCAATGCGTTTGGAATCAGCCACGGTGATGTTATCTCCTTTCTCCTGCCGCTCCATGAGATGTTTGATGTTCTGTCGCCAGTCTGTCATAGGTGGTGACACATTGGTGACGAAAGCTTCCACCACAGGACGGTCGAGTGTCATCCGAATGACTGAGGATAACTGTGCTCGCTCTTTACAATGAGTTAATTTAGACAAAAGGTCTGCTCTTGCGTTTTGCTCCCGGGGTATATGGAGGATATTAATTTCGGCAAAATCTCGGAGTAAGGTCTGAACCGTGTGGAAGTAACGTAACAGCTGATTGTCCTTGACTTGATAGACTCCATTCACATGGCTGACGACCAACTTCGAGTCCATTCGACACTCTAAATGCTCGACCGAGAACTCTCTGGCCAGGGATAATCCGGCGATCAGGGCTTCGTACTCGGCCTGGTTGTTGCTAACTGGAAAGTTGAATATGATGGCTTGTTCTATAACTGAACCATCAGGCCCTTCTAGGACGATGCCGGCACCTCCCCCCTTTTTGTCGGAAGAGCCGTCGACGCTGAGTAGCCACGTTGTCGTTGAGTCTTCTTGGGCAGGTATGAGCTCCGATGCGAAATCTGCCAAATGTTGGCCCTTGATAGACCCACGTGGCTCGTAACGGAGTCCGAACTCAGATAGTTCGACTGACCAGGCGACCATTCTTCCTGCCAAGTCTGGTTTGCGGAGGATCTTGGCTATGGGGTGATCTGTGCGGACTACCACCTGATGGCTCTGGAAGTACGGGCGAAGTCGTCTAGAGGCGGTGAGAAGGGCCAATGCGAACTTCTCAATTCGAGAATATCGCTCCTCTGCCCCTTGCAATGTACGATTGGTAAAATATATTAACTTGAGGGAGGGTGCTTCCTGTACCAAGGCTGCACTAACGGCATGCTGGGAAGCTGAGATATACAGCTGCAAGTCGGATCCCTCGTCCGGCCGAGCCATAACGGGAGGACTGGTTAAGATGTGTTTGACGGTGTTGAATGCAGTCTCACAATCATCGTCCCAGTGTTGCGGGGAACCCTTTTTCAAATTCCTAAGGATGGGTTTGATGTGTTCAGCCAGCTTTGGAATAAATCTGGATAGGGCGGTGAGGCGACCCACTAGACGTTGTACCTCCCTCAGGGTCTTTGGAGAAGACATGTCTAGTACCGCCCTGCACTTGTCGGGGTTGGCTTCGATGCCTCGACGTGTGAGCATGAATCCTAAGAACTTTCCGGCGGGGACGCCGAAAGTACATTTGGAAGGATTGAGGCGCATGCTGTACCGTCGGAGTTGGCCGAAGACCTCCTTCAAATCCTGCAGGTGCTGTTCCACAGAATTGCTGCGAATGACCATGTCGTCAACATACACGTCCATACAACGTCCTATCTGATGATGGAAGACTTTATCCATGAGGCGTTGATAAGTGGCCCCGGCATTTTTCAATCCAAACGGCATTACTTCGTAGCAGTAATTGGCGCGTTCGGTGATGAAGGCTGTTTTGCTTTGATCGGGGTGATACATAGGGATCTGGTTGTACCCCGAGTATGCGTCTAGAAAACTTAATACGACATGACCCGAAGCTCCATCTACGAGGCGATCGATGCTGGGCAGGGGATACGAGTCTTTAGGGCATGCCTTGTTGAGGTCAGTGAAATCGACACACATCCGCCATTGACCGTTCGACTTCTTGACCATAACTACGTTTGACAGCCACGTAGTGTACGTTAACTCCCTGATGAATCGGGCGTTCATCAACTTGTCGACTTCAACCTGGATGGCTTGACGCTTTTCCTCTCCGAACCTTCGCTTCTTCTGGGCGACTGGTCGTGCCTCCCGAAAGATTGACAACCTGTGAGCCATAACCCCTGGATGGATTCCTGGCATGTCAGCGGCTGTCCATGCGAATAAGTCTGCATTGGTTCGCAGTATATGACCTAGGGCGTGTTCCTCGCCCAAGGGAAGGTCTCCGCCAATGCTGGTGGTTTTAGACGCGTCATTCGTCAGGGATAGGAGTTTGACTTCGCCTTGCGGATGAAGACGTTCGTCTACATTGGTCCGGGGGTCTAAGTCAACTGCTGCTGCCTCGACTCCTCTTGCCCTTTTGGATGGAACAAAAGGGGTGACTTTTAGCCCGGCGACATAACATTGTCGGGCTGTTTGCTGATCGGCTCTGACGGTACAAATAGTACCATGATCTGTCGGGAACTTCATGGCGAGGTGGGGAGTAGATACTATTGCCCCGAACGCATTCAGGCAAGGTCGTCCTAGCAGAGCATTGTACGACGTGTTTGCCTCGACCAAAAGAAATCGGACCCGAAGCTCAGGAGCTTCTCGACTTGTTCCGAGCCGAGTCCGTAGGTCAAGGTATCCCCTGGTGTCTACTCTTTCCCCTGAGAATCCGACAATCTGCTCGTTAAACGGGGCGATGAGATCCTCGGATAGGTCCATTTTCTGAAAGGTGGACCAGTACAAGATATTGACTGAACTTCCTTGATCGACGAGGACTTTGCTGACATCATAACGAGCTATGTTAGCCGTGATGACCATAGGATCGTCATGGTCGGGGTCGGGTGCATGGAAGTCAGCGTTCGTGAACGTAATGTCGGGGATCGACCGAGCCTGCCGCTCGACCATATGGACCGACTTCAATTGTCTCAAATGTCGCTTCCTCGCCGAAGCCGACACGCCTCCCCCAGCGAAACCACCAGATATGGTGTCGATGCGGCCTCGGACTGAGCGTTCTCTCTCTATGCGTCGAGGCGGACTGCGCGACCGCCTGCGGTGTCGATCATCCCTGGGGGGTGATCGTTGGGGACTTCGCCTAGGAGGGTCTCTTCGGCGAGGAGTTGTTGCTCTGGTGGAAACTCTCTCCTTGACATAGTTCTGGAGATAACCTGCCCGAATGAGTCGTTCTAACTCGTCTTTTACCATGTTGCACTCTTCCGTGTCGTGCCCATGGTTCATGTGGAACCGGCAGGTTTTGCTGTTATCCGCATTCTTGGGAGTGACTTTTCGCCGCACGGTGAGAAGTTCGGCGTGTAAGGCCTCTTCCAGTACCCTCGCCCTTGGTGCGTTGAGGGCCGTGTAACGATCATATTTAGATGTCCACCCCGACTCCTTCCGAGGTACTCGGTCTGGCCTGTAGTCGTTGGGGGGTCGTTTCGCTGGTTTTCTTGTCTCCTGATTGGGGGCATCTTGGTGGTGCTTCTTTCTGGCGTTACGGTGGTCTTCAATGCGGATGAATTTTGCCACAGTAGATTGTAATTCTTCCATGGATGCTGGAGGGTCAGCATATAATTGTTCCGAAAATTGCCCCGGCTTTAAGCAGGACGACAGATTGCTGATGATGAAAGTAGGAGTTATGTCCGGCACTCGCCGGGCTGTCTCGATGTACCGCTGCATGAAAGCTTTCAAGGTCTCATCCTTTTCCTGTCTGGTATGGACAAGCTCAGTAGCAGTCATCGCCGGTTTTTTATTGGCCGCGTACTGTTTCCTGAATAAAGATTCGACGGTTGCGAAGCAATCTATGGAATATCGGGGAAGTTTATGGAACCATTCCAGAGCTTCCCCCTTGAGGGATAAGGAGAAAGCTCTGCATATCACCGGATCGCTATCGGTATAGAATGCCATGGCATCTATAAAATTGCGTAGATGGTCATCAGGATCTTCAGAGCCATTGTAGCGTTCCAGAGTTGGAGGAGGCTTGTCCGGCATGTTTGCTTGCATGATGGCTTCTGTGAATGGAAGCAGGTTAGTGAGGCGCATAGGAGTAGGCCCCCTCCTTCCTCCACCGGCCCGTTCGGAGGCTTCCCCATGATGGCTGGCATCGTTATCTTCCTGTCTGTTGGAAGCAGATAACTCTGGCGTTGGGATCTGTGCTCGCAGTGCCGCCATCTCCTCTGCGTGTTTACGCTGAATCTCCTGCATGGTTTGTGCCTGTGCCTCAAGTTGCGCTTGCAATTGCCTGATCAAATCGTGCGTATCGGAATTTTCCATTGTTCCGGTGGTCGTTGTTGGGATAGTAATCTCGGGCCCCACGGTGGGCGCCAAAATGTTTCAGTAGGGATGTAGAGACCAAGATACGAACCTAACAACCTTGCTCCCTTTCTCTCTGGTGCTGGCTTCACTGTGTTGTATCTCTCTCTCTCTTCTCTGATCTTTGTAAGCAAAGTAGGCTGGGTACCTGCAAAGGCACTCCGACGCTCAAGTCAACAAAATAAGTTAGAAAATTTTGTAATTTGAGTATTATAAAGGGAACCAAGTTCCACATTGTTGAAGATATATGACTAATTGCATATACACTACGAGACGAATGGAAGTAGTTGAAGACATTCACCAAAACGAGTTCACTCATTCCAAGTTTGATTGTGATGGTAGCAATCAGAGGCGAGTGGAGTTGCGGAAATTGAATTGAAAGGCAAGGTAACCCAAAATTAGGGTTAAAAATGGTCAATCTTTACTACTGAGATTACTTAATAGATAACATAAAACAAAAGACCAAGTTTGGAAAATGATATTAATATATAGTTTCTGATACACGCCGAATCAGACAGAGTAAGTATGAAACGCGGATTAAACTACCTCCCACGCAACACCAAGAAATACAGTCAAGGATTATTAAATATTAAATATATATTAAATGTTTATTGTTTACCCAACCACCACCAAAATTATTGCTACAAAATATTCTACAAAATATTCTACAAATTCGCTTTTTTCTTTTATTTATTTGTATACGTATTTGTCAATTTAAAACAACACCCATTCTTTTATCTTATTCAATGTTCACAAATCTTGAGCACCACCCCTATATTCTTTTTAATTATAAAATAATATATTTATTTGAGAGGTATTAGTAACATGGTTTTGTTATTGAAAACTAAAGGATTTTAAGATTCGCTTATCGTTTAATGATAATCTTTTCTATTTTTATGTTTTTAGTAAATTTAAATCAATAGAAAATATGTGTTACGAAATATACTATAGCATTCCTCAACTTTTTATACACGACAATATATAATCGAATGCAAGAATAAAAATTCTTACCAAATACTAGTCTTCTAGGTGTAGGAACGGAAACAATAGAGAAGTTTGATAAAGGAAAAACTTTGGAGTATTTGACTTATGATAATTACAGTTTGTTTTTATTTATCATTTTGAAAATATCATTGGTACTTTTTTAAAAAAACTTTTGTATCTTATGATTTCCAAGAAATCATTTTCATACGGTGAGCTGAAATTATAGAAGGGTATTTACTATTTTTTTTAATTTTAACCAAAAATAGCTTAATTGATTAACTTCTATTTAAGTAAAATATAATATTTTTCTGTGTAAATGTTTTCCTATAAACTAAAATTAAAACTTATATGTTAAAAGTGAAACCGTGTTTGTGGGGGTAGCTAACGTACTCAGCATCATTTCAGTTTTAAAAAAATTAATTCTCAATATAAATATAGTTTAGAAGGCACGAAATTATCAGTTTAACTTACAATTGAGATTAAGATCCATAAGTTTATATTAATAAAATAAACAGTTCAATGTAGTTTATAAGTCTCTTTTTTATTTTTTTTATAAAATAACTCATGCCATTTATTATTATTTATTTTAATACGCGGAAACTCAACATTTTTGTCTTAAAAATTGATATGTCTGAGATAAGAAAATTTAACTAAGAATTATTTTTTTCAAAGATATTTAACCGTGTTTAAATTATTTAAACTTAAATTTAGTATATAAAGCACAAAGTGTCTAACTCTTTGTACTTAAAATTCATTCATGATTTTAATAAAGACTTAACATTGATTTAATTTATATTCTCCGCAAATCATGTTGATAAATAGCAAAAAGAGAGTGGTATGAAAAAGGAAAAGAGAAAGAAAAAGAAAAAGGAAAATCCAGTATAATCACTGAAGTGACAACTGTTATGGTTTTCATTTTTGAAGAACATTCTTACGCTAACTGTTCTAGATGCGAGTTTATATTTTTGTTTTGGTTTTATTGTTTATTTTCTCACATTAAATTATTTAATTTTGATTCTCAGTCTAATACAGACATAACAGAGAAATATATATATAATTTTTCTTTTTTCTTTTTTTTTTTTAACAAATAACACTATAAAAAAAATTCTTCTCCTACCTCTGAAACTATATTCAAAATCAATTCAAATACGATAGGTGTGCCTGCTCCTGCAACACCACCAGAAGCCACAACTTTTTTTTTCTCTCACTTCTCTGGACATCGCCTCTTCAATAAATGCACGCCCTCTAAGTTTGAAGACTTGTTTTCCTTTTTCAAAACCAACCCAGATCACGAAAAGTCGTAAAGTTATTATCTTTGTCTACTTCAGAAGTACCCAAACAACAACAGTGGTTTTGCAATCTGTTTCTGGGAACCCATTTTCCCTTTTTCTATCTCATGCTGCAGTGGTTGTTCTTTTGAAAATCTTGGGTGGTTTGTTTGTGCATAGTGCTAATGTCTGTCTCAAAATACAAAATACTGTCTCTTTGTCTGGTTTCGTGGCTGTGGTGCGGTTATGTGGCTGTGGCTTCAAGTGAAAGTAGTATCGGTTCCAAAGACCTTGATCAGACACCAACATGGGCGGTTGCCTGTGTCTGCACTGTTTTCATCTTGATATCCTTAACTCTGGAGAAAAGCCTTCACAAAGTGGGAACGGTGTGTCACCATTTTCAAATGTTTCTTCTCTTCTCTTTTTTTCGGTCTTGTAAATTTAATTATTATCACTGTTCCCTTCTGCATGCGATTGACAATCAAGTTAACTGTCCCTTCCATACTCTGTTTCAGTTCAATTTACTTTAATTGGGTTTCAATGGAGTTGTTATTTTTTTTTTCTATTCCTTTTTTTTTTAAGTTTTTTTGTCCCTATTGTTGAGGCTTTGGCATTTGCGTTTGATCCCTGAATTTGCGGGGTTCTGTGATTTTGTTTGTGCATTGTCTGGTCTGCCTTTACAGTTTCATTTTTCTCTTCCGAGGAAAATCCTGCTTTCGTTTTTTTTTTTTGTTTCTGAAATTATGTCTTAATGTTTGAAATCTTAGAAGTTGAACGATTGTTGTGATGCCATGATCATAATCGGTGCTTATTGGGATTTTCCTCTTTGCAAACCTGATGTTTTTTTTCCAGTGGCTACATGAAAAGCACAAGAAGGCGTTGCTTGAGGCTTTGGAAAAGGTCAAAGCTGGTAAGAATTTTCACAGAGCGATTAGTTGTCATGAATTAATGATTAAATCGTGGAGCCAAAGAAGTTTGACTCTTTTTCTTGACTTAATTTTCTTTAATTGTAATTTATGTGAATGATTGTTATAATAATAATAATAATAATAATAATAATAATAATAATAATAATAATAATAATAATAATAATAATAATAATAATAATAGTAATTAGCTACTACTTCTTTGCCTGTTTTTATATTGTTGGTTTTATTTTTGCAGAGTTGATGATTCTTGGTTTCCTTTCACTGCTTCTTACTTTCGGGCAGAGTTACATCGTTAGAGTATGTATTCCTACTGATATTGCAGACAAATTGTTGCCATGTCCGCTTGCTGATACCGAAAAAGAATCAAGTAGTGAAGAGGAACACCATAGGAAGCTTCTTTCTTATGAACGCAGATATTTGTCAGGTGACGCTACCCATTACCAATGCAAGAAGGTAACTATGTTTCCTCGCTATGATTTTATTTAATTGAATGAAACCTTAGTCTATGTTCATTTCTGAAAAGGACTTGGTGATTTTATCTTAGTTAACTTAAAAGTATTTCAATACGATAATACAGTTAACACTATTTTTGATTATATTTTGCAGAATTATGTTTGTAGAAACAAATAATATCTATGTAGTCATGTCATGTCATGGACTGTTGTTTCATCTTTATTTGTAGAGTGATGATCTATTGAAAACAATTGCTTCTCTCATTCAAAATGCCATTAAAAGTATGCTTGGCTTAGAAAAAATAAGATGTTTTATGTTGATTGATTATAGATGTTACTGATGTGAATATGTGCATTTGGTTGCATTTACATTGATAAAAAGTGAAATTTTACCTCGTTTTGGAACCACCAAATTATGAGTTTTGTAGTGTGAATTCCGTCCATGTTAGGTTTAAAATTCATAGAAACATAGAAGAAAGATCATCAGCTACACTCCAATTCTCTGTTAGGTTTCCCACTTGTTCACTTCCGTCAGCAGTCCCCACAATATTAAAAACTACTTTTGTGCATTCATGTCTGACCTTATTTTTTATTTTTTGTTTATTCATATCAGTAGTTTCCTATCTAATTGTTGTTGGTTACAGGGACAACAACCACTTATATCTGTCAATGGATTGCACCAGTTGCACATCCTCATATTTTTCTTAGCAGTCCTTCATGTGTTTTACAGTGCTGTAACAATGCTTCTTGGGAGACTAAAGGTTTGGATGTATTTTTTTTCTTTCTTTGTTCTTTCTTCTTTCTATAGCTTTATTGATTGAATACTTCGGATATTTTTCCATATCTGTGCATTTTAAG
Organism: Vigna umbellata; assembly: GCF_029865625.1. Taxonomy (NCBI): domain Eukaryota; kingdom Viridiplantae; phylum Streptophyta; class Magnoliopsida; order Fabales; family Fabaceae; genus Vigna; species Vigna umbellata. The sequence goes on along the minus strand of NC_142165.1, from coordinate 85,506,765 downwards.
GATACCAATTTGGTAATAAGAATCCTACGTCTTCCTCCATGCTCTGGAACCATGATGCCTAGAAGATTTAGTAGTTGAAATTTCTTGTATTTACTGGTTTACAAATTTTTTAATTTTCTTCTAAGAAAAAGGAAAAAAAAAATTAAGTTGATTTAGTTTAAACTTTAAATTTAAGATATAATAATAATGGCTTGAATTTTGTTCTGCATATATAAGATTTAATTAAAGCATACTAGAGGTAGTTGTAGGTAGGTTGAAAGCTACTGCAGAATACATATACATACATACACATATAATAATAATAATAATAAGCCATGACCAAAATAAGGTACGTCAACTTCAACTTCAAGATAGAAATGAAATTGAACTCTTGGCTTGGGTGATTAATCCGAAATATGACAGTTTAAATCTTGAGATGGGTCACTTATAAGATGGTCAAAGATTGAGAATTTTGACCAGTTATTTGCACCCAAAGTCTCACTATGATTAGATTTGTGAATTTTTCTGTCAAAAAAAATTCTTAAGCAGTGTAATGCATGTCCTTCTTGTGTTCATTGATGATGAAGAGTTGGTGACTGAATTTTCTTTTTCTTTTGTGCAGATTCGAGGATGGAAAGCATGGGAAGAGGAGACTTCATCTCATGGATATGAGTTTGCCAATGGTATGATGTCCAATGATATATTTAACTGTTTTTCTTCTTCGAGTGTAGAATTTCTTAATTTACTGATAAGTGTACCATTTACTTTGAAATGCTGCTACTTGCAATCTCATGCCAATATTGAGAATTTACTATGCCTGCAGATCCCTCAAGGTTCCGCCTTACACATGAAACATCATTTGTGAGAGCTCATGCTTCTTTTTGGACAAGATATTCAATCTTCTTCTATATAGTAAGATTTATTTTACTAATCTTCTATGTTTTCACTATTTGTTTGCTTGAGGTTGAGAGCTTGACTTAATCAACCAGTTATGGGTGCAAGTACCATAGCTTTAGTTTGAATCATCGTACACTTGTAAATTTTTGAAAAGAAATGAACAGTGGACTTTAATAGCATTGGTTTAGGTACAGCTCAGAAGAATCAGAAAGTGAAGTAGAACAACTTATGAATTCACTACTTCAAATTTCTTGCATCATTAGTTATAAAAAGTCTGTTTGTTTATAACTTGAATTAAATTTATGATTCTCTTTAAATTTTTGTAAAATGTTTTCCATGTTGCCAATTTCAGGGATGCTTTTGTAGGCAATTTTATAGGTCTGTAGGCAAGGCTGACTACTTGGCTTTGCGCAATGGATTTATCACTGTGAGACCTACTCTACAATACATGTTCTTTTAAAATTGAATTTGCCTTTCTCTTTTGACAGTGCATTATGTGTAGGTACACCTGGCTCCTGGAAGTAAATTTAACTTCCAAAAGTATATCAAAAGATCTTTGGAGGATGACTTCAAGGTTGTTGTTGGAGTCAGGTAACTCTTCTAAACAGTGCATTAGTAGCATTATATTGTATATATGATATTTCCTTTGGTAACTTGTTTGACGTACTTGCTCACTATGCTGTTCACAGTCCGATCCTCTGGGCTTCATTTGTTGTATTCCTGCTACTAAATGTTAATGGTGAGCAACTATTTTCTTAGTGGAGTTCTATGGAATTCTCAATTAGTCAGTTGAAGGATAACAGTTGGTTAACCCTGTAAAAATTTGCAGGATGGCATGCTATGTTCTGGGCATCCTTAATTCCTGTTGTGGTAAGTATTCTGTTTCTAATATAATTTTCATTCAGACTGATTAAGACTTACAATTACAAACCATTTGATTGGTTTCAGATAATTTTGGCTGTCGGAACAAAACTGCAAGTCGCTCTGGCAAAGATGGCTATTGAAATAACAGAAAGACATGCAGTTGTCCAAGGGATTCCTCTTGTTCAAGGCTCAGACAGATATTTTTGGTTTGGTCGGCCTCAGTTAGTTCTTCATCTTATCCATTTTGCTTTGTTTCAGGTATTCAATTAGTTTCCTCTTAGCAGAACCCTGACCAAACGTTTAGCAGATGGAACACGAAAGTTCAAGTTTAGACTTGCAAATGCAGCTTTACCAGGAGGCAAATGAACATAGCTAATGCCATAAATACTAAAAAAAAATTCTATTTTAAAAGATAAGACATACAAGAAAATAAAACTTTACCTGCCATTAGCTCCTTTAACATTATTTAAAGATTTGTTGAGGGTTTGCTATTCAGCAGATAGATTTAAATATCCTAGTTGAACCTAGTACCAGTGTTGGAGTTTTGAATTTTGAACTCGTTAATATTTGTATCTAACTCAATTTTTTTTTTCTTGCAGAATGCTTTCCAAATAACATATTTCTTGTGGATATGGGTACTGATCCCTCACACCCTACTGATCTTAAACAATATCCCTTTGTAGCCAGTAGATCTTGGTAAACGGATGACTAATATATGAATGATTTCTTGTATTGCAGTATTCTTTTGGGCTGAAAAATTGTTTCCACGCTGACTACAAGCTTGCAATAGTGAAAGTAGCATTAGGGTAAGTCTTGAATTTACAATTCCCTTCTATATTAAACCATGATATTGCCCTACCAATCTGATGAATTCTCTTGTTTGAAGGCTTGCGGCACTATGCCTCTGCAGCTATATCACCCTTCCATTATATGCTCTTGTTACTCAGGTAATAAGTTGTTTTATTTCCTGATTTTTTGGTATTTGGTCATTGGCCTTAATTAAAGTTTTTTCTGTGGTCACGAATTTTACTGCAATCAGAGCATTTAGCATTATTTATTAATGGACTGTGATCATGGTAAACACAAACAGATGGGCTCAAGAATGAAAAAATCAATATTTGATGAACAAACATCAAAAGCATTAAAGAAATGGCACATGGCAGTGAAAAAGAAGCAGGGAGTGAAACTTGGAAACTCCAAGGTGCGAGCCATGGATGGAAGCACCACTGATTCAACAGTACACTCTTCCGGCCCCAAACTTCACCGTTTCAAAACCACTGGTCACTCAACTCGCACCATGTCACCCTATGATGACGACCATTCTGACATTGAGCTGTCTCCCGTTTCACCGACAGCAAACTTGATTGTAAGAGTGGACCATGATGAGCATGAAGCAGAAGAAGCTGAGCATCACCCAACAGCCAACAATCAAGAGCTATCACGTTTGCCAACCCTTGAAAGAAGCATGAAATAGCTTCCCAAGTTACCACAGTCAACCATTTTTGTTCTTTTACAAAATATATGTTGTCCTTGTTTAGATCTTTCTAGACATTCTTATACTTAATGTAGTCAGTTTTGTACATTCTTGTTCTAAAACGCTTACCGGCATTTGAAACTTTAACCTTGTTCAAAAACCATGCTTGAGCTTTATGAGTGTGCTTGAACAAGGGCTTATAAGTAGAGGACAAAGACTTAGAAGGAAGTTAGTATATTGAAGGGTATGCATTCATCCCATTAATCATGCTTTTTGTGTAAGTACAGCAAACATACTTTCAGTTACATCGCCTCTGGTGGTTCTGCAATATTCTTATGTTACAGATTCCTGGTTATTGAATGGATTGCAGTTCCATATGCTTCTTCTTGTAATCCATATTATTTTTTTTTTCCATTTTCTGGATTTTATAATTTGGATGACAAAATTGACTTTCAGATTATTTTTTTTGTTAAGAATGAATTTTAGGTCTAAAATAAATTTTACAAAATCAACTTATTTTAATATTATGTTAAAAAAGTAAATTTTAAATTTAATTTAATTTCATAAAATTTTTAATTTAATTTAATTTTATAAAATCAAGACGAGATTTATACTTATTTATATTTATATAATATATAAGTAGAATTCTAACAATATTATAAATCATTTTTGACATGAATTATGTAATTCAAATAATAATTAACTTTTGAATAGTTGTCTTGAAATCCTTTTTAGTTTTTAGATTATGGAATCTAAATAAATGCCTTTTCTAGGAAAAAATTAAGTTTTTAATACTCGTTTATAAACGGGTCGAGTGTGGGTATTATACTATCCGTATCCGCGGATATCCGCTACCCGTAAAAAATAAAAATAAAAATTTAATTTATATTTTATTAAGTTAAATTTAATTAAAATTAACATTAATTTATATTTTATAAGGTTAAATATAATTAAAATTAAAATTTAATTTATATTTAATTTAATATATATTATATTTTATGTAATTTTATTTAAGTTTTATTATAATATTTTATAAAAATATATTTTTTTAAATATTTGCGGGTATCTGTGAGTATCCACGGATATACGCGGGTATTTTTTAAGCGGGTATCCGTGTGGGTAGCAGGTAAATTTTTTTTGTCGGGTCGGATTGCGGGTAGGCACTATCCGTGTCCGACCCGACCCGTTGTCATCCTAGTCTCAGTTGATGTTTCTATAATGAAATAAAATAATTATAAAAATATTTTATTCGTGATCATAAACTTATCTCAACTCCATACCCTAATTAAAAACATGCCAGTAATATATTTTCTTCCTAAAATAATTAATTGAATGTAAGTAATGTGAGATTTTTTTTCTCTAAATTTTTAGGAGTATTTTCTGTCTCATTAATTTTCAAAATGATTATGAATTTGTTGGAACACGGTCTATTTTTTAACTTCATTGAATCCATTATCATACAACGTATACAAAATGAAATATCGGTGACAATTAAACTTGGTTATACATATTTGAAATTTATAATGGATGGATTATATAAATACCGTATACACTCTATGATTTGAGTTAATAAATTTTGAATTTGCTCTCCCCTTCATCATACAACACTATCACATACCACTACAAATTGAGAATAAAGATTGAAAAGCTTTAAACACAAATGAAATAAAAGTATTTGTAGCAACAAAAATAATGTTCAACGATTTATTATTCTTATTTTCATATTTAAATCTTTATAAGTAAATACATAAATAAAAATATATAAAGGAATAAATGAAATAAAACACTTTTGAAATCAACTTATTATCTTAACCAATATTGGCATAAATAATGGCAATTTATATCAGTTAAATGAGTGGTAGTGACCTGTGTCTTGACCATGTCAATCGTTGTTTTTCTTTATTTTTAATTATGTAAAAATAATGTAATTCACCATGATGAGAATTTAACAATTAACTAGTTTATTTACATTAATAACAATCAATAATAGATATCTAAATTAAATCAAATGAATTTTCTAGTTTGAATTATGTGGTAATATTTTAGGAATTAATTTCACAAAAACAAATAAATGATATAAAATGAATAATTAAAACTATTGGGTAATATTAATTTTATTCCCGTGTTTAATATTTTTGCAACTGTGTTTACTTTTCTAACAAATCCAGATAAAGATAATGAATACAAACTATGAGAAAATGAATTTGATTTATACAAAGTTAGTTTTATTGTGCTTTTTTTATTAACTAATATCACTAAAATCCTTGTTTAGAAATAATATTCAACTCATAAAACATAATGTTCTGGGTCAAAATCGAGCATGCTCCTTCAAACAAAGGTATGGGCTCATTGAAAAAGAAAAAAAAAAGGTGTTTCACCTTGCATCTCCAAGCTTTTCACTCTGCACCTCCAAATATTCTTAAAATGCCAAAATTACTCATACTTAAAATGATATTAATATTTAAAATATTAAATGGTCAAAGATTTTTAGGGTGTCAGTTATTATTCACGAATTATTTTTCTTCATACATATCTATGTGCATTTTGAAACTTCTCATATCACTTTCTCTCACGTCTCACTTTCTCTCTTGCTCTTTTTCGTTCCTTCCTCTCCTTGGTTGCATGCAACACACTTCAGCCACACACGGACACCACACTCTTACTCTTTTTCGTTCCTCCCTCTCCTTGGTTGCACGCAGCACACTCCAGTCACACCACAACACCACAATTGTTGGGTACAAATAAAGTCTCACATCGAATACAATAAGAAATAGACATGAGTTTATATACACATAAGATACCTCTCTTAGTAAGAGGCCTTATGGAGTGGTACCAAAAACAAATCCGTGAAGACTTAGTCCAAAGTGGACAATATATTACTAATGTGAAGATTTATAGATATGTGTATATTGAACCTACACAACAACAACTTCATCTTCTTCCACGCCTTCCAGGCACAGTCCAGGCGTACACAGACACCACACCACCATATTTATTTTCAATTGGATAGTGTGTTGTAGATTAAGAAAGTTAAAAGTTAAGGTAAAAATAAAAGAAGTAAAAAAAAATTACCAAAGGATAGTTTTGTAAGGAAAAGAAAATGGTAAGTGCATGGAGAAATTAGGATGGTGTAGAAAGAAAGTCTCTTTGTACATGGTTTCTTTTTCTTAAAATTTATGGACCTTTTAAAATGAACTTTTTTGAAATTTAACATTATAATATAAAAAGGTTTAATACTTTTGTCTCTGTATTTATAATAATTATTTAATGTATTTTTAATTTATTTGATTCAATCTAATTTCTATGTTCTTTTAGAAAACAATATTTTAGTACGATTTCTTTCATTTAAGAAAACGAAGGATTACAATTATATAAAAGTTAAACCCTACTTCTAAAAACAACATTTATTCTCCTCTACTAATTCTACTGAAACGCGTGGAAGTCAGACTATGGAAGTTGGTAGCGCCAACAGATTTTTAAAAAAGTGTAAAATACATTAAATTAAAAATTAATTAAAGAAAAATATTGAATAATTGCTATAAATGTAAAGATTAAAAGTGATACTAAATCCAAAAAACTTTCAAAAAACAAACGAGAGGTGTTCAATTAAGAAAAGTATCTGACTCATGTATAATAGTATTTTGTGTTAGTTTTATTTGTTTATTTTGTCAAAAATAGCGCTTGCTAAGACACAAGAAAAACATGTGTTTTTATATAAAGAGTGAGACCCTCCCAAACGCAATAAGAAAATCATTTTCGTTAGCATATCTAAAGTTAGGAGGGAATATGAGTTAGGTGAAGTGTAAAATCAAAGACAGCTCAACCTTACTCCATTTGGTTTAGGTATTATTAGTTTTTTATTTTCACTCAAATTCACCACATTTGGTTACATTCATTCAGCTCCACTGTCAAATCGACAGAAGTACCAAAAATTTTATAAATGATTTTTTTTATTAAATTTATTATAACCTCAGTATTTTATTAATATAAAAAGGAGAATCGCACATATTTTTCTTGAAATTACAACATTTATACTCCTTCTAGTTTTTAAATAAATTATTTTTTATGTATAATAAAATAATACTTTATCCTTCTAATTTTAAAATAAACATAAACTCTTTTATGTTTTTAATAAACGATATTAATCTTTTTATTATTCTAAATAGAGTAACACTCGTTTTTATTATTTTATTAAAAAATAACATATTTATTAAAAAAATAATAAGAAGATTCTAAAGATTAAAATTAAAGTTTTAAACTATAAAATTTAAAAATTTTCTACAAAAAAAAAATGAACAATTTAATTATAGGAAAATTATTTTCAATTTTTAAAAGTGTCTTTTCAAATTATGTTAACACATTGTGAGAATAAGTTATGTAGCATTAACTTACGTTGAGTTTTCACTATTTTGTTAAGTTAGTGATGCTCAAAGTATCACAAGTAAAATTAGTGTTTGATCTATTGTATTGGATGAAAATCGTTACATAAAAAAAATACAGCATACTCTAATTTTAAAATAAATATTTATTTTGCCTTATGTTATTAATAAAGCAATAATTAAACTCCTTATTTTACTTATTATTAACTAGCCCTTCTATTATATCCTTTTGTTATAATGTTCTTGACATCTTTGGTTCGTCATGATATATATATATATATATATATATATATATGTCATGTCTTCCTCGTTCACCTTCATCTTTCTCATTCATTTCCCAAACCTTTACTACACCAATCGCCCTCAGCTCTCTGATGAAAACTATCTCATATGGAAACAACAAGTCCTGCCTACAATTCGTGGGTTCAAACTTCTTCATTTTCTTGATGGGAAAACACTCCTCTGCGATTTCTTTCTGATGCAGATCTATCATCAAACACGATCTACCCAAAACTTTCATTAACTTCGACCAACAAGATAAGCTTATCATAGTGTGGCTTCTTCCATCAATGGTGGGACTCGAATCTTTCTCTCAAATCTGACATAAACTTATCACATATTATGCTTCTCACACACGTGAAGAAACTCAAAGTGCAGCTAAGACAGTCCAATAAAGATTGACCTCTCTCAAGTTACCATCTTGATATAAAGAAAATCTATCATCTTAAATGACTCAATTTGGTATCCTGATAGTGGAGCAACGCACCATATGACGAACAACGTTCATAATCTCTCCAAGAAACAAGCATACATAAGTCCTGAAAAAGTGCAATTAGGTAATGGGTCAGGTATGCCCATCACTCATATTGGTTCTACTTCCATCACTCATATGGGTCAGGTGTGCTCATCACTGATATATTCTGTTTGTTTACAAAATATGTTGAACATCAAACTGGTTTTCATATTAAAAGTCTTCGGTTTGATAATGCAAAAGAATTTCTCTTTCTGAACAAAAGTCTGCAATAGTTTGGCATTCGTCTTTGGCTCACTTGCCCTTACACGCATGAACAGAATGGGCCAGTGGAACGTAAGCATAGACATATCAATAACGTTGGCTTAGCTCTCTCAGCAGGTGCTTTTATGCCATTACATTTTTGGGGAAAAGCCTTTATCTCTGCAGATACTATTATAAATTCTCTCCCCAACCCTATTTTGAATCCTTCTGGTCTCCGTCATATCACACACAGATCACCCACACTCACTATTATTTCACAAATTGACTTTGTATCACCTAATTAATAATTCTCATATCTCTGTCATCACCTAGCTGCCCACCGATAGAGTGCAACCTTCTTCCAGCACGTCTACTCGTCTTCATGACAAAGCGTCTGCGTTGGTCACCCCTGACACATCTCCATCTCCCGAGCAACATCCACCAACTGATTCTTCTCCCACAAACAACAACTCAGGTGATGCTCCAATCACAAATCAACACCCTATGGTGACAAGGCCCAAGTGTTATATTCAAACCTCGCAAATTTCTTTCTCATGGGCCAACATCCTACAAAACTGCAATGACACACCCCAGATGCCTCAAAGCAATGAAACACGAATATAGTGCTCTCCTCGCTAACCACACATGAAACCTTACTCCTCTCCCTCTTGGTGCGTCTCTTATAGTGTGCAAATGGATTTTTAAGAAAAAGTTCAACGCTGATGGAAGTTTTCAACGCAGAAGGCTCGCTTGGTCGCCAAAGGGTTTCAACAAACCCATGGTTTAGATTACACCGAAACTTTTAGCCCCATCGTCAAAACATCAACAATCCGTGTGATTCTCTCCTACGTTGTTTCCTTGAAATGGCCTCTCCATCAGCTAGATATCAATAATGTTGGATAAATTTAAATACAAGTAAGTTTATTAGTAATTTCAATTGAGTCCAAGTTTATTTGTTACATGATTACCATGTTACCAATTTTAATTATTATCTAATTTGTCTTGATTGATTGTGTCATCATGATTTGATTTTATCCTTATTATTGATTTGATGTTCTTTAAAACATTACGGTTATTTTATTTATTTCGATTCTTGTGACTATTTAAGATCTATTATATTTATCTATAAAATACATAGAATTACAAAGCTCAATTATATAATCTGTGTGTTGTTTTCTATTTTATAAGTTGGTATCAAAGCTTTATGTCCTGAGTGTCTCAACGAGAGAGAAAAAAATAGAAAGTGAAACCGTGTGTTTGAGTGTTTGTAAGAAAGAGACGAGTGAAATGACAAATCTTGTGAATAGTATGTTCTTGTTACAATACACTAGTAAGAGGAAATGACACCGGTTACTTTTACTTATAGGCACCAGTTCTACAACCGAGTCATATACAAACGAGGTAAAAAATGGTAGGTTTTATGTCTCGGTTATGAACTGAGTAAAAAAAAATAGGATTATGCCTCGGTTTTTAGGTAACCGAGGCAGTAACATGTTTTTTTTTTAATTTTTTCAACCTTTAGGATGTTGATTCATTATGGAATGATCTTGCTGATGTTCCCAGAGCTGGTAAACAACCATCCTCAGCCATCCTCATCTCCTTGACATTGCTTGTTGATCACTGCTACCTTCAAGATTTCCTTCCTAATCACCACTTTCCTCACTTCTTGCTCCTTCTTTGGCTTAGGCATCATCTGTTCACGGTCAACCAACCAATAAGCATGTTTCAAGACTGGAGGTCAAAACTCAAGCTTCATTTTTGGGGTTCATAGCATAGTAAGAACAACAACATATAAATTCCTACATACACCACAAAGCAATACACAACACACAGAGAAGCTTCATCGCACCTTCATTGCATAGTATACAACATCATCAACAAAAGACATCATCAACAAAATAGAAGCTTCGGAGGCGTCGGGGGACCACTAAAGGTCGTTTCGCGGAGAGGACTCCGAACTCCTTCAAAACGAAGTCGTTTCGCGTGCCTCATTTCCTGATGGTACCGGAGGCATCGGCGGAGGCGATCCACTAGCCGTTGGGGGAGAAAGGCGCGATGGTGGCCAAGGCGGAGGCGACCCACAAATCTGGCATTGATGTAGACGATGGAGTTGAACTTGTTGTCGTTGGAGACGAGGCTCACGATGTCACAACCGACCAAGCTCTGTTTCAATAGATGCAATGTAGGGTTCAAAGTGGCGCGAGGCTCGTGCATCTAATTTGATTGTTGCAGGTACCATTGCAAGGAGACAAACTCGCGAGGTTGAACAACGACTGTCAACACCTAATTTCGTCCGGGTGAATAAATAAATAATAATGGAATTTATTTATCTTATTTATTTTTTTTTTATTCTGAATTTATCTTATCTTATTTTGTTATTTTGAGTTATTGTATTTTATTCTATTATATTGTGTTTTATTTTATTTCTTGGTTATTCTGATTTTTCATTTAGGGTTATTTTATTTTAGGCTGTTCTATTTTATTCTATTTTTATCTTTATGTTCTTTTATTTTAATTCATTTGTCAAAATGTTAAAAAAAAAATGGAAAGAAACAAAACATAAAGGTAGAACATGATCCTGGCAAAAGTCAAAACTGATTCACTATCAGCCTTCCAGGTTTCCAGTTTTCCTTTTCCTTCACGTTATCTCCCATATTAGGATGGGAATCTTTTGGTAAGCCATGCACAACCCAACACTACCTTGGCCTGATTACTAGACATGGAAATGTCTTGCCTGACTATGGAGAGCAGAAAAAGGAAATAGAGCGGTTGAATGGCAGGGTGGCAGTGACCCAACCTGGTGCAAAGGAAAAGAGAACAGACAGGAAGCAGGAAAAGAGGCCGAGACACGTTTTTCACAAAAAAAAGGGAAAATTGATTCCTCCCCATTCACATAACGGTACCCTCACTATCCACAGGGGGGGCATCTTCATCTATCCACTCTCGTTAGCATCTTCCTGGTGGTAGCTCGCAGGCACTTACGAAGCAAGGAAAAGCTAGACCGCGAAAGGTAAGTCTTCACTCTTAAATTGCTCATATGCTATGTCTGCTTGCGTTGGGTTGATATCTGCTTCCATTTGATTTGATAACGCTTGGCATGGTTTGCTTGCTCATATTTGGACTAAAGATGTAATTATACTGGGATATATATTATCTGTTACTTCTGGTTTGCTTTTGTTCCCTCCCTTGTCGTTCATCCATTCTCAACAATCCACAAAAAAAATAGAATATCTATGATCCCATAAACACTGATCATCACCAGAAAAATAGAACACCAAGGCAGACTCATCGATACCCATTCATTACTCTAGCAACAAAGAATGCCAAAGCAGATTCAATTTTTCTTTCATTTACATTCCTTAATCCAATCACCAAAAGAAAGAGTATGAGATAAAACCTTCTCATAATGTGCCTCTCATATCACTGTCATCCTCCCCAGCCATCACTGATCTCAGTCTCTCTGCTCTTGAGACCCATCCCATTCAGTCAGCATGAATCACGCCATCCCAATTCCATTCCTCTGCTAGAACAATAATCTAACCCCAACCACCCCTTGATTACAGCAATCACAAGCCAAAACAAACCAGCAATTTAAACCTCTATGTCTCAGTTCATTTCCAAACCCCCAAACATTGTCTCGGCAAGCCTCTGTGACTGTCCTCTCTGATAGCTCAACGGTGGAACCACGCTGGTGGTGGTCTCAGTGGCGGCGGCTCCAGCCTCTTTGGCAACGGCGGCAACAATAGAGAAAGGGAGAGAAAGGAGTCACGCGCCGGTGAAGGTGGCTGGGAATCGCAGCAGTTCCGGTGCGAGAAGGGTCGTACCGCGAAGGCACCGGTGGCGACTGGATTTGGTCATGGCAGTGGAGGACGTCAACGCGAGGACCGGCGGCGACCTTGGTCGTGACCTGTGACACTGGTGGTGTTCTGGTTCAAGGCGGCCGTGATCGTTCCAGCGGCGACTGACGAAGAAGCGTGAGAGTTTCTCTCTCGCACGCGAAGAAGAGAGAGAGATCGGAGCGGTCGCCAGAGGTGACTTTGACGGCGATCGGCGCCGCCGTGCTTCTCGGTTTATGGTGGCCGGCGTGGTTGATTCGGCAAAGGCTGTGGTGTGGGTGTGCGGCGAGCGCCATTCTTCTCTGCTCTGGGGAAGGATGAGAGCAAATGAAGTGGTGGAGGCAGAACCCCTAATGTGCTAGGCTAGTGAATGAAGAAGACTTTGGGCCTGGCTCTTGGGCAGCTTTGCTCATTTCTGTTTGAAACCCTGATTCCATTCACACACCCTTTCATTTTTTTTCTGATCGGGCCTCAAGCCCATTTGCGTTTCTGAAAACTCTAATAAAAGAGTTTAGGCTTTGGATCTTCTTCTCCAAACATCCCCATTCGTAGTGGGCTTAGTTATTCCTGGTGCACCATTCGACCTTAGGCCGGCACACCCCTATCCATTCCCTTGGTCTGGGCTCAGGCCCATTCTGTTCCTAAAAAATAAAAAGAAAACAAATTTTCTCCTGCGCCCCCTTATTCTCATTTTCGCACCCCTCCCCGCCTGGGCTTTGGCCCAAATTTTGCTTTTTGTTTAAACACTCCTTTTTCTTATTTGGCACCTCCACACCTTTTTTTTTTTATTTTTTTATTTTAGTTTATTTCATTTACTTAGTATTTTACCTTAATTTTATCCTTTTACTTTATACTTTATTTTCATTATTTATTTAGTTATCCTTTTATTTTATTTTATTTTATTTTATTTTTTATTTTATTTTATTTTATTTTATTTTTTCACTCTCTTTTGTTCCCATTTTAAATATTCATCTATTTTTTAATGCACTTTTATAAATAATAATAAAGATATTTTAAAGGTTTAAACACATGTGTGATCGCACGCATCGTCCTTGTGTTAGAACCTTTTCTTACTTCTCTTCTAAAAAATAATAATAGAAATACGTTTAAAGGTTTAAGCACACGTGTGACCGCTCGCGTCGTCCTTGCGCTAATAACCTTTTCTTCTTCCTTATAAAATTACAAAAAATACGTTTTAAAGGTTAAGCACATGTGTGATCGCACGCATCGTCCTTGTGTTAGAACCTTTTCTTCTTCTCTTCTAAAAAATTACAAAAATACGTCTAAGGGTTAAAGCACACGTGTGACCGCTCGCGTCGTCCTTGTGCTAAAAACCTTTTCTTCTTTCTTATAAAAATTACAAAAAATACGTTTAAAGGTTTAAGCACACGTGTGATCGCTCGCGTCGTCCTTGTGCTAATAACCTTTTCTTCTTCCTTATAAAATTACAAAAAATACGTTTTAAAGGTTAAGCACACGTGTGACCGCTCGCGTCGTCCTTGTGCTAAAACCTTTTCTTCTTTCTTAAATAAAATTACAAAAAATATTTTAAAGGTTGAGCACACGTGTGATCGCACGCATCGTCCTTGTGCTAAATACCTTTTCCGTTTATTTTATAAAAATATCAAAAAATATAAAATTTTCAAAAACTAAAAACATCAACAATTTCAAAGCAACAGACAATTTCTAGCCAGAACTACGTGATCCTTGATTCTCCATCAAAAGTGGAGATACGTAGGAGCAAGGCTAGTCTTTGTCAGGTTCACTTCCCAAAAATCCAAAATCATTTTCAAAACAAATTTTCAAACAATTTCCAAACAAATTTCTCAAACAGATTCAAAAGAACTACGTAACCCTGATTTCTCATTCTGAATGAGAATACGTAGGAGCAAGGTCAATCCTTGTCGGGCCCAAAAAACTAAAAAATATATTTTGTTTCTTTAGAATTTTATTTTAGGGGATAGTTAAACATTTTGGAAACCACATCACATTCGCGTATTTAGTTAAGGGTACTGCCTTCGGGCAGGCGCTGTAGGGTGTTAATACCTTCCCTACGCGTAACCGACTCCCGAACCCATAATCTGGTTTTCGTTGACCGTGTCTTATCATTTTATGGTTTTTCTGTAGTTTTCCAGAATAAACTATGGTGGCGACTCCAAATCTCTTTTCAAAACCCGTTTCTTTTTTTCGGATCGTCGTCCCGTCGCGATTCCGGTTGCGACAGATGGCGACTCCGCTGGGGACCTTTTTTAGAGAGTCAAGCCATTTAACTATATGCGCGAATTCAATGTGGTTTTTCTTTATGTTTTTCTTCCCTTTTTCTTTATCTATCTTTGATATTTGAATAATCGCATGTGAATAAATTTGCTTGTTGGATATTGAACCCTAGGGTAGAAAATGTGTTATATCTGCCTGGGAATTTTCTGGTTGTTTTGCAGGTGGGGGTTTGGGTATGCATTGCATTCTCCCTTCACACACACACACTTTATGCATATCATGAGTGGGACCCTATACCCGGGCCTGAGTGTAACTTAGAAATAGAGGGGTTGTGTAGCGGTGCCATTTGGGACATACTTCCTGTTTGGCTATCGTGAGAACCCCAGCTAGAGTCTGTTTTCTTCATTTGTGTTTTCACATCTAGTTGATTACTCGACTGTTGTGGAGATGCTGTGAAGGGGGCCATAGCTCTAGTGACCATTGATATTTAGGCTTAGGGAACCATCCTTGTGAGATTGCATGTACCTAACCTTGAATCTTGACCGTTGAACCCTCCTAGGGCACAAAGGGAGATGTGTGTTGTCTTGTAATCGTTATTTTTGCTTAATAAAATTAAACACCTTGTACATATCACCATATCTTTTGATACATTTGTTTTTTTTATTTCTTTTCTTTCTTTTTCTCATGCTTTTTATGGTCTTGTCACACTTTGTGGATTATAGTCGAGAAATTATAAATTTGTGACTAAGCCTTTAAGATAAAATGGAAATTAACATGAGATCTGAAGTCAAGGGAGGTTCAAGTTCAGACATTTTAAAGGAAATGTTTAGCCATTGAAGTAAAGGAGGGTAATATGGACGGCCTGAGAGAACTGCTGAAGAAAATGAAGACAACCCCAAAAGGATGCATTCAGGAAGGAGTATGGGAATCTGTTGAGCCTGTTAAAGGTGAAAGTTCAAACACGGCCATTACTGTTTTAGCCCAGTACTATGAATCACCACTGAGATGTTTCACTTTCTGGGATATCCAATTGGTGCCTATGGTAGAAGAATTCGAGCAAATTTTAGATATACCTCTCAAGGGAAAAATTTCCTACAACTACCTGGGGCAGTATACCCCTATCTTGCAGCAAGTGAGAATCATAAGAGTGCATCCAATGAAGTTGGAAAGAGGATTCATGCTTAAGGGTAAAGCGAGGAACCTTCCTCAGGGTTACCTAGAGTGGCACCTGTATCGTTCGGATAAGGGGGAAGAGTGGGAAACAATTACGAATGTGCTAGCTCTTGTCCTCTATGGTGTCACGCTCTTTGCTAGTATCTCGGATTTTATCGGCTATGTCACCATGAACGCATTTTGTGGGATACAAAGTTTTCTCTAAAGAATCCACTCACTATTGTCTTAACTGAAGTTTCCAAGACCCTTAGTCACGACTATGATCCATGTAGAAAGAAGATCTCTCGCATGAGTAAGGCCATTTTGAATGCCACATATCACGTGGAGGAGTTGTTGCAGTGTAAACCAAAGATGAAAGAGGCAAATGAATGAGCGCAACTCTGTGCGGGCTTAGAGGAGGAAAGGTTTAAATGACGTGTTTTCTGGGCTGCAAGGACCACACATCATATATCATTGCGGGAAGTACCCTAATGTACCCCTCATGGGTATTCGATGTTGTACTAATCACAATACTGTGTTAGCACAAAAGCGATCTGGGTAGCGCCTACGCCTGCATCTCTGGCCATATCGCAGATCTTAAGAGGAAGGAACCTTTGCTGAATTGCTTCATCAGGTTAGAGACACTTGGGGCAATGGTCGGAGGGAGGCTCAAGATTATGGATTATTAATGAAAGTTTTCCTTAGGAAAGGGAACATAGAAAGGGTTAAGACAATCAAGTTGTAATTCACGTTAATTTCACCTACCCAAATTGTGAAAAACAATTTCAAAATGACGAGCAGTGGATAAAAGCAGTAGTGACAAAACTGAAGAAGGAACGTTGGCATCGGGTTGGATCAGAGAAGAAACATAAAGAATTGATAATTCAGATGAAGAAGCATATTGTTGAGCAAGGGGGAATTGAAAGAAAAGTCTCTCATAACTAAGCTTCCCTCGCCAATAAAGCCATTGAAGGTCTTCTAAAGTTATTAGCTGATGCTGAGTCTGCAATACCGATCTCTAACCCGCCCAAGGGGATTGAAAATTTCCTCAGTTGTTGCAAGAATCGGATGGATGAGGCCCGAGTCAGTTGACCAAGACTTCCTATGACTCACTTTTTGGAACTTCTGAATGATGAGCCATCCTATTGGCTTTGTTTCATGTTAATTTCCAGATTATACATTTGGCAATGTTTTCACATCTTTATAATTTCTTACTATAGTAATTGCGTTACTTTGTCTTTTCTCTTTTTCTTTTCGTTTTATTTTCTTTTTCTTAATTTATTTCATCTAATGAAATTCAGATTTAAAAATAATAATACGACTAAGTCTCCAAAACACCCTAAGGGACACGAACCAGTGGAAAAATCATGGAGAACCAAGGAGAAGTTCAAGAGGGGATGAAAGCCGATATCCAAGAGCTGAAGGGACAAATGAGTCAAATCTTAGAGGCTCTGAATGCCTTACAAAGCCCTGGAGATTCGTGCGCACAACGACCACGACAAAGAGTTCCAGAGGCACAAACTTTCCCTTCCTATGGTCTTCCCCCGAATTACACTCCACCCTCAGTAGTGGACTTGGAACATCTTGACGCTCAAAAGGCCGAAGATAATGCAGTTGAAGTACAAGACGAGCCTGGGGAAACCACTTTCACAATTCCGGAGAAGACGATCCAACCAGGTATTGAGAGCATGATAATGAAAAAACAACCCGAGATGAAATCAACATCTTATGTCGTTACACCAGCAGATTTTAAGGACGACAAGGGTAAATTAGAAATGCTCGAGAAGAGGTTGAAAGCCATAGAGGGCGAAGGGAGTTTTGAATTTGGAGATGCTAGAAAACTATGTTTAGTTCCTGATGTGGTGATACCTCCAAAGTTCAAGTTGCCAGAGTTTGAGAAATATCGGGAAATACTTGTCCAAAGAGCCACATAACCATGTACTGCAGAAAAATGGCAGCTTATGCCCATGATGGAAAACTTTTAATTCACTGCTTCCAAGAAAGTTTAACTGGTGTGGCTCTAACTTGGTACATGCGCTTAGAAACAACCCACATCTACTCATGGAAAGATCTGGTTGATGCATTCCTAAGGCAATATGAATATAGTAAAGATCTAACACCTGACAGGGTACAACTGCAGAATATGGTGAAGGAAGAGTCTGAATCATTCAGAGAATATGCCCAAAGGTGGAGAGAAATTGCTGCTCAAGTAGAACCTCCTCTGAATGGCAAGGAGATGACTACCATATTTCTAAATACTCTACAACCACCATTTTATGAACTCATGATAAGCAGTGTCTCCTCGAGTTTTGCTGATATAGTAGTAATTGGAGAAAGAGTTGAGAGCGGCATGAGAAATGGAAAGATTGCACTAGGTCCAAATTTGGTAGCGAATTTGAATGAGTATGGTCCTAGACATGAAGAACGAAGAGCTAATTCACATTTTACTGCCTATCCTCAAATGTCACATTCCTATGGGTCCAATCGAGCCATTCAGCGAAGAAATTACAATCGTGATGAAAAGGTCGCCAACTTTACTCCAATCCCCATGACCTATACAGAGCTACTGCCAGATCTTCTCCGCAACAACCTCATAGAGGTTTGTCCCACCAGGCCTGTACGACCTCCTTACCCAAAGAATTATGACATAAATGCCAGGTGTGATTATCATGAAGGAGCGCATGGACATTCAACAGAGGCATGCAAGGCTCTAAAGCATAAAGTGCAATCTTTGATCGATTCAGGATGTTTAAAGTTTGAAGAAAGTCAATCCAGCACTGTGGCAAGGCGAGTTCGCCTTTACAAATGCCATGAACAAGTGAAGAGGACTCTAGGACTATGTGGGAAAGCATAGGTTATTGTAAAAGGCGAAATTGATGTTGTTTTGCTCGTGTTTTGAATTGTCTTGCTATGAGGGCAATGCCCGTTGATATCATGTTTCCATCCATGACTTTTAATGTGAACTTTCATTACGAGGTATCTCCAAGGTTTACTGGAAATCATGTCCTAATAGGGTGTCGTGGAGAACGAAAGCCGCAAAGAACAAATTGAAAAAAACAAAAATGATGAAGGCAATCTTGAGTCACTTGTCTTTCTTGTAAATCATCAAACTCTTGTTTTTTCAAAAAAATAGCAAAAAAGGAATAAAAAATGATAATCGAAAACAAAAGTTGCAGTGTCAGATTATTCCGAGGTCAGATGTTGAATCAAAAATAACAATTTGATGTTTTTTGTCGAGACGTTTGTGCGCATGTTGCTTGAAAACCTTCACCATTTACCTTTTCCAAAATAAAGGATTTTCCCCAACAAACACTATCACTGCCCTCACTAACAAAGTGAACCTTTACACTGGGGCAGATTGGTCTGACCAAAATTACTCTCGCTTGTGCTAGTTGGGTGATCCCTGAATCCATTGAGACAAACAAAAGAGCTTCCAAAAAGAAAATAAGCCCACTAGATTGAAAACCTGAAAGGGCAGTCTAGAAAGAAAAAAACTCATGTTGAGGTCATCTAGTTGTAGAATTAATCTTTTGAAAATAAAGCAATCAGAGTTCAAAATGATGTGTGGCCTTCTTTCTTTATCTAAAAAGCAAAAAATATATCCATTGTCACCCGTTTGAGCCAAAAATAAACTCTTTTTCAAAGTTATCCCCAAGTAGGGGTTGCCATCAGGAAGGAGTCAACTCATTATGCATATGAAGAGCACTCAATGATCAAACGAAGAAATTTCATCAAGAAGAGTGAACAAAGAAAAAACAAAAAGAACAAACAAAATCACAAAGTGCTGATAAATGAAAAGAATGAAAAAACGAGGTTCAAGAAAAAGCAAAGTGCTCAAAAAGTCAATGGCTTATGCAATGTTTAGATGATAACCCTTGTTTCAAAAATAATAACCAACAAACATTCATTTGGGCCTTTATATCCTTTCTTTGAATACCTTTTAGCCCTTAGCCACGTTATAAGCCTAATAAAGTCCACACAGATTGGATAATGTTTGCTCAAATTTTCATAAAGCTTAATTTTGCGATAAGACGAAATGACTTTCGATGTGTCGTAAAAGAAAACAACAGAAGTTGAAAATGAATGAAAAAAAAAAAAAAAAAAGAGAAAAAAACTAATGTCTCAAGAAGAGGGGATCTCCCTACCAACTGGTTAGAAGCGTACAAAAGAAAATCAAACCAATTTGCGCCATCCTTTTAGCTGATCCTTTCATGCCCACTACCTCTCCCAAACGAACCCCATGCCAAAAACAAAAAAAAAACAACAACAAAAACTGGGGCAGCTTGGTGGATCTCACCGCACGCCTTTTCCTTGAAATTCATTAGCCCGTAATCTCAAGATTGGGGCAGCTTTGCAGATCTTACTTGAATTTTCCACCTGAATTATCATGGATTCGTCACCATACTCATCACACCAAACCGGGGCAACTTTTAAGTACCTCGTGTTCGCTTCGGCCCTCACCTCCTTTAAGGAGCATATGAGGTGACATGCCCACATGGCTATCCCATTCTCTTCCAAACCATTCTAAACAACTCTCATCCTTCACTTGCCAGTAATTTCAAACATGTGTGCACTAAAGTCTCGGAAGAAAAAGTCAAAATGTAATCGTCTCAAAATTAGATCTCGGATGTATGACATTCCTCGCTTTTCGAACCATTGGAAATAATGACCAGTTTGATTATTGCAAGTAAGAAAATTGACTCACGCAAAAAAAAAAAAAAAAAAAAAAAACAGAAAACGAAAAGAATAACATTCAGATTTTCTCTTTCAAGCCATATTGTTTCATTTCGATCACGTTTTTCTCTCATTATAAGGTCTTGACATCCTGATCTTGCATCAAGATTTTAATACTTTGTAATGAAAGGTTTCAACACCTTGATGTCTTTTCAAAAATCAATTTCCTGTCAAAATTACAAAACAATTCACAAATTACAAATCTCATGAATTTCGAAATTTGAAAGCCCAGTTTCCATACTGGCTCAAAAGCCCAATTTTCACATTGGCCCACCAAGCCCAGCTCGCCTAGCCCCCAAAGCCCAGTTTCCACACTGGCCCCCAAAGCCCAGTTTACACACTGGCCCCAAAAGCTCAATTTTCACATTGGCCCACCAAGCCCAGCTCGCCTGGCCCCCAAAGCCCAGTTTCCACACTGGCCCCCAAAGCCCAGTTTACACACTGGCCCAAAAGCCCAATTTTCACATTGGCCCACCAAGCCCAGCTCGCCTGGCCCCCAAAGCCCAGTTTCCACACTGGCCCAAAAGCCCAATTTTCACATTGGCCCACCAAGCCCAGCTCGCCTGGCCCCCAAAGCCCAGTTTCCACACTGGCCCCCAAAGCCCAGCTTGCCTGGCCCAAAAGCCCAGTTTTCACACTGGCCCCCAAAGCCCAGTTTCCACACTGGCCCCCAAAGCCCAGTTTCTACACTGGCCACAAAGCCCAGCTCGCCTGGCCCCACAAAGCCCAGTCCACACTGGCCCCCCCAAGCCCAGTTTTCACACTGGCCCACAAAGCCCAGTTTCCACACTGGCCCACCAAGCCCAGTTTCTACACTGGCCCCCAAAGCCCAGTTTCCACACTGGCCCCAAAGCCCAGTTTCTACACTGGCCCCAAGCCCAGTTTCCACACTGGCCCCCAAGCCCAGTTTACACACTGGCCCAAAAGCCCAATTTTAACATTGGCCCCAAAGCCCAGTTTCCACACTGGCCCCCAAAGCCCAGCTTGCCTGGCCCAAAAGCCCAGTTTTCACACTGGCCCCCAAAGCCCAGTTTCTACACTGGCCCCAAAGCCCAGTTTCTACACTGGCCCCCAAAGCCCAGTTTCCACACTGGCCCCAAAGCCCAGTTTCTACACTGGCCCCAAGCCCAGTTTCCACACTGGCCCCCAAAGCCCAGTTTCCACACGGGCCCTCAAAGCCCAGTTTCTACACTGGCCCGCAAAGCCCAGTTTCCATACTGGCCTCCAAAGCCCAGCTCGCCTAGCCCTCAAAGCCCAGTTTTCTTTGGCATCCTAAGTTCAATTGTTCTGATAGGCAAAGATCGAACTTTCTTTGTCGCGTCATGACACTCTTCATTGATTTCAATTATCGTATTTGGATCAGTTCTTACTCTTGCTTTTTCTCATTTGAAATCCAGACGAAATTAGTGTTTCAATCTTTACTTAGCTTTTACTCAGATAATACGAAAATATCAAATTTTCATATTATCCGGTAATATCTAAGTAAAGAGGGGC
This sequence comes from Vigna umbellata, assembly GCF_029865625.1. Taxonomy (NCBI): domain Eukaryota; kingdom Viridiplantae; phylum Streptophyta; class Magnoliopsida; order Fabales; family Fabaceae; genus Vigna; species Vigna umbellata. The sequence goes on along the minus strand of NC_142165.1, from coordinate 85,484,745 downwards.
AGCTGTCAACACCTAATTTCGTCCGGGTGAATAAATAAATAATAATGGAATTTATTTATCTTATTTATTTTTTTTTTTATTCTGAATTTATCTTATCTTATTTTGTTATTTTGAGTTATTGTATTTTATTCTATTATATTGTGTTTTATTTTATTTCTTGGTTATTCTGATTTTTCATTTAGGGTTATTTTATTTTAGGCTGTTCTATTTTATTCTATTTTTATCTTTATGTTCTTTTATTTTAATTCATTTGTCAAAATGTTAAAAAAAAAATGGAAAGAAACAAAACATAAAGGTAGAACATGATCCTGGCAAAAGTCAAAACTGATTCACTATCAGCCTTCCAGGTTTCCAGTTTTCCTTTTCCTTCACGTTATCTCCCATATTAGGATGGGAATCTTTTGGTAAGCCATGCACAACCCAACACTACCTTGGCCTGATTACTAGACATGGAAATGTCTTGCCTGACTATGGAGAGCAGAAAAAGGAAATAGAGCGGTTGAATGGCAGGGTGGCAGTGACCCAACCTGGTGCAAAGGAAAAGAGAACAGACAGGAAGCAGGAAAAGAGGCCGAGACACGTTTTTCACAAAAAAAAGGGAAAATTGATTCCTCCCCATTCACATAACGGTACCCTCACTATCCACAGGGGGGGCATCTTCATCTATCCACTCTCTTAGCATCTTCCTGGTGGTAGCTCGCAGGCACTTACGAAGCAAGGAAAAGCTAGAACGCGAAAGGTAAGTCTTCACTCTTAAATTGCTCATATGCTATGTCTGCTTGCGTTGGGTTGATATCTGCTTCCATTTGATTTGATAACGCTTGGCATGGTTTGCTTGCTCATATTTGGACTAAAGATGTAATTATACTGGGATATATATTATCTGTTACTTCTGGTTTGCTTTTGTTCCCTCCCTTGTCGTTCATCCATTCTCAACAATCCACAAAAAAAATAGAATATCTATGATCCCATAAACATTGATCATCACCAGAAAAATAGAACACCAAGGCAGACTCATCGATACCCATTCATTACTCTAGCAACAAAGAATGCCAAAGGAGATTCAATTTTTCTTTCATTTACATTCCTCAATCCAATCACCAAAAGAAAGAGTATGAGATAAAACCTTCTCATAATGTGCCTCTCATATCACTGTCATCCTCCCCAGCCATCACTGATCTCAGTCTCTCTGCTCTTGAGACCCATCCCATTCAGTCAGCATGAATCACGCCATCCCAATTCCATTCCTCTGCTAGAACAATAATCTAACCCCAACCACCCCTTGATTACAGCAATCACAAGCCAAAACAAACCAGCAATTTAAACCTCTATGTCTCAGTTCATTTCCAAACCCCCAAACATTGTCTCGGCAAGCCTCTGTGACTGTCCTCTCTGATAGCTCAACGGTGGAACCACGCTGGTGGTGGTCTCAGTGGCGGCGGCTCCAGCCTATTTGGCAACGGCGGCAACAATAGAGAAAGGGAGAGAAAGGAGTCACGCGCCGGTGAAGGTGGCTGGGAATCGCAGCAGTTCCGGTGCGAGAAGGGTCGTACCGCGAAGGCACCGGTGGCGACTGGATTTGGTCATGGCGGTGGAGGACGTCAACGCGAGGACCGGCGGCGACCTTGGTCGTGACCTGTGACACTGGTGGTGTTCTGGTTCAAGGCGGCCGTGATCGTTCCAGCGGCGACTGACGAAGAAGCGTGAGAGTTTCTCTCTCGCACGCGAAGAAGAGAGAGAGATCGGAGCGGTCGCCAGAGGTGACTTTGACGGCGATCGGCGCCGCCGTGCTTCTCGGTTTATGGTGGCCGGCGTGGTTGATTCGGCAAAGGCTGTGGTGTGGGTGTGCGGCGAGCGCCATTCTTCTCTGCTCTGGGGAAGGATGAGAGCAAATGAAGTGGTGGAGGCAGAACCCCTAATGTGCTAGGCTAGTGAATGAAGAAGACTTTGGGCCTGGCTCTTGGGCAGCTTTGCTCATTTCTGTTTGAAACCCTGATTCCATTCACACACCCTTTCATTTTTTTTCTGATCGGGCCTCAAGCCCATTTGCGTTTCTGAAAACTCTAATAAAAGAGTTTAGGCTTTGGATCTTCTTCTCCAAACATCCCCATTCGTAGTGGGCTTAGTTATTCCTGGTGCACCATTCGACCTTAGGCCGGCACACCCCTATCCATTCCCTTGGTCTGGGCTCAGGCCCATTCTGTTCCTAAAAAATAAAAAGAAAACAAATTTTCTCCTGCGCCCCCTTATTCTCATTTTCGCACCCCTCCCCGCCTGGGCTTTGGCCCAAATTTTGCTTTTTGTTTAAACACTCCTTTTTCTTATTTGGCACCTCCACACCTTTTTTTTTTTATTTTTTTATTTTAGTTTATTTCATTTACTTAGTATTTTACCTTAATTTTATCCTTTTACTTTATACTTTATTTTCATTATTTATTTAGTTATCCTTTTATTTTATTTTATTTTATTTTATTTTTTATTTTATTTTATTTTATTTTATTTTTTCACTCTCTTTTGTTCCCATTTTAAATATTCATCTATTTTTTAATGCACTTTTATAAATAATAATAAAGATATTTTAAAGGTTTAAACACATGTGTGATCGCACGCATCGTCCTTGTGTTAGAACCTTTTCTTACTTCTCTTCTAAAAAATAATAATAGAAATACGTTTAAAGGTTTAAGCACACGTGTGACCGCTCGCGTCGTCCTTGCGCTAATAACCTTTTCTTCTTCCTTATAAAATTACAAAAAATACGTTTTAAAGGTTAAGCACATGTGTGATCGCACGCATCGTCCTTGTGTTAGAACCTTTTCTTCTTCTCTTCTAAAAAATTACAAAAATACGTCTAAGGGTTAAAGCACACGTGTGACCGCTCGCGTCGTCCTTGTGCTAAAAACCTTTTCTTCTTTCTTATAAAAATTACAAAAAATACGTTTAAAGGTTTAAGCACACGTGTGATCGCTCGCGTCGTCCTTGTGCTAATAACCTTTTCTTCTTCCTTATAAAATTACAAAAAATACGTTTTAAAGGTTAAGCACACGTGTGACCGCTCGCGTCGTCCTTGTGCTAAAACCTTTTCTTCTTTCTTAAATAAAATTACAAAAAATATTTTAAAGGTTGAGCACACGTGTGATCGCACGCATCGTCCTTGTGCTAAATACCTTTTCCGTTTATTTTATAAAAATATCAAAAAATATAAAATTTTCAAAAACTAAAAACATCAACAATTTCAAAGCAACAGACAATTTCTAGCCAGAACTACGTGATCCTTGATTCTCCATCAAAAGTGGAGATACGTAGGAGCAAGGCTAGTCTTTGTCAGGTTCACTTCCCAAAAATCCAAAATCATTTTCAAAACAAATTTTCAAACAATTTCCAAACAAATTTCTCAAACAGATTCAAAAGAACTACGTAACCCTGATTTCTCATTCTGAATGAGAATACGTAGGAGCAAGGTCAATCCTTGTCGGGCCCAAAAAACTAAAAAATATATTTTGTTTCTTTAGAATTTTATTTTAGGGGATAGTTAAACATTTTGGAAACCACATCACATTCGCGTATTTAGTTAAGGGTACTGCCTTCGGGCAGGCGCTGTAGGGTGTTAATACCTTCCCTACGCGTAACCGACTCCCGAACCCATAATCTGGTTTTCGTTGACCGTGTCTTATCATTTTATGGTTTTTCTGTAGTTTTCCAGAATAAACTATGGTGGCGACTCCAAATCTCTTTTCAAAACCCGTTTCTTTTTTTTGGATCGTCGTCCCGTCGCGATTCCGGTTGCGACAACGACCAATTGGGATTTTCTGATTTAGGGTTCCATGGCGCGATTCTAGTGGTGTGTTGATGGCGGGCAGTGAGGGTTTTGGCGGAGAGGCCATGGGCGAGGCGGGAGAGGACCAGGGCGATGTGTGGGTTGAGCTTGTCCACGACGTTTTTGAAGACGGGGTAGAAGAGGTCGTAGAGGGAGGCAGTGGTGTTGGGGTTGGGAAGGGAGGAGAAGGGGCGCGGTGAAGAAAATGAGGGGGGCGATGGAGGACGAGACAGAGGCGATGGTGAAGAAAAGGAGGGGGGCCATGGAGGAGGAGTGGAGGAGGGACGAGGGGTTGGCAGTGGTTGATGAGAGTGAGTTGGAGAGGAGGGAGGTGGTTGGGTCGAGAGAAAATGTGGAGGTGAAAAGCTAATATCATATTTGCCCTCTCTCACCTCCTCTATTGTCTCGGTTGGTCAGATAACTGAGGTAGAACCTTTATATCAGAAAAGTTGTCAGGTGAAAAGTCCTTTTTGTAGGTGGAATCAGAGTTTTCTGACTTGGTTGTTTTCAAAACCGAGGCAGTATCCCCCTTTAGGCACCGGTTCCCAGACAACTGAGGCATATACTTTCATTAAAACTACGATAATGCCATCGCGCTTTTATACGCTTCGGTTGTAGTAAAACCGAGACGTATATAGAGCGTTAAAAACCTATTTTTTTACTAGTAATTGTCTAAGAAAACTAATTATGATAATTGAAGTTTATAGATGAAGGCTCTTTTAAGATCCTTAATACATATGGGATATGACGGAGAATGGATACTAAGAATCCACAGAGGATCAAGAGTAGACGGTGGTCTAGATTGTTGCGTTAAAAAAGGCACGAGTAAAAGACAAATTGACTTTATACCTATCGTATATAGAAGTGGATGAAGCAATCTTTGAGAAGATAGCAAAAGCTACATCTTCAAAAGAAGCGTGAGAGATTCTAGAGAAGTCATATAGAAGGACAACTTTGTTAAATGTGTGGCTTCAAACTCTTAGAGAGGAGTTTGAAAATTTAAGATGGAGAACAAGGAAAGGGTTACCAAGTATATAACTCAGATAGAAAAGGTGGTCAACCAACTCGATAGGAATGGAGAACCAATGTCAGCAGTCAGGTTGTGGATAAAATTTCAAGATCATTAACAGATAATTTTGAAAATATATTTTGTGTCATTGAGGAGTCAAAGGACCTGTTAGCACTCTCAGTTGAAGAGTTTGTTGTGTCGCTTCAGGCATACGAACAACGAAGAAGGAAGAATTATCAACCACTTGATCAAGCACTAAAAATACAACTTGACGTGAACGAAGGAATTGATCGAGGCCAAAAGGTTGGGCCTAAACAAAGTTAAGATGTTGGGGTCGAACGAATGGGTGACATCTTCCACTATACCGTTCATTTGGTTCCTTGTAGTTAGAGTGCTGAGAGACGCTTGCTTGACCCCACGGTAGACGCCAAAATGTTTTAAGAGGTCCTTGGCCAGACTTGTGGTTGTCGCAGACTGGACACTAAGCGGGTTTTGAGTCGTCAACAGCTAGGTTTCCAGTGTCTTTCCAACATTGTCCACAGTCCACTCGGATGGTACCTGAGACCTTTATATATAGTAGTTGTGATTGATATTTACCTTTTTGTTGACCTAATCACAGCTCAATCATACTTTAATCTGCATTAAGAAGTTGATTCGTTATTATCATTATTAATTTGATTATGTTGTGACCGATCGGTTATGCTCTAACCATGCTGTGATTGGTCAATCATGTTGTAGTCGGTCGGTCTAGAGTGGATAGTCAAAGGAACTCTGTCCGAGAGATGTAGTCTTGAAGAGCTTGGTGTTGAAGAGCTCGATTTCGAAGAGTTAGATCTTAAAACTCAATTAGAGGAAATCGGCCTTAAGGACCTCAACCTGTAAAAGCTCAACTTGGAGGAGCTAGTCCAGACTAAATTGGCCTAGAAGAATTCAACCCGTAGAAATTCGACTTGAAAGAATTAAACCAAAGGAACTCGGCCTCAAGAAATTCAACTGAAAGAACTCGACTAAAGGAATTCGGCTAAACCGACATATGATGCAGTTAGTAATCTTATTAATTATATTAACAATTTAGTTTTGCATAAAAACTCATTTGGTGCGGATAAGTAGATGTTGACGATTACAAAAATAAAGGTTTAAACCCTCATTTGGTCCTCATATTTGTGTGTTAATCTCAAGTGGGTTATCGTTTTTTTTCCGATCTTAATCGGTTCCATAAACTTGTAAAAATGAGCCAAGCCATCACCGTTAAGTTTTCATTAACAGCGTCTAATTGTGATGACGTGTTTATGATGACGTCCATTGTTTTATTACGTGGAGTTTTTATTTAAATAAAAGAAATTAAAAAAGGAATTAGGGATTTAGAAACCACCGTGCCGTTTTTCCTCTTGGTTGCCACCGTCACTGTTGCAACACGTCCGCGATGCCATCAACCACACTGGAAATAAGCCATGAAATTTTAATGACTTAGATGTTTCTTGGTTGCCTTTAGTGATTCATTATGTTGGTATTTTTTTATATTTTATATTAACTGCTATTTATGAAATTTATGTGGATGTTTGATTTTCTAGCAGAATGTGCACTCTTTATGGTATTTTTTTTCCCCTTGTGATTAATGGCCAGGGTACTACATATAATATACACTTTGTCTATCCTCAAATGAGTATTTTGAAGTATCTGGAGACGTCCAGGCATAAGGTTTTTGCTGCAAGAAAGTTTCTTTTTATAAATTAATCTTTGTTTTTTGTAGGAGTTGGTTTATTTGATTTGATTTTGCAAACAAGTGTTTAATTGCTTAGGTTGATTTTGATCTAAACAGTAAATTATGAGTTTTTCAGTTTGAAGAGGATGAAAGTTTGATGGTTGTACACTCTCATCTCATCCCACACATTCAACACTATTTCTTCTTGTCCATACAAAAATGTGAAGTCTTTCTCTCTTTGTTGAAGTCGTAGGATGTCCACCTCTATGCCCGTTTCCATGGCCACCACATTGTCACTTCCCAAACTGAAACCACCCAGTCTCTCCCCTTCCCTCTTCCGCCGCACTTTTCTCCCCAACTCAACTCTCAACACCCTCTCTGTTTGTACCATTTCCTTCATTACTTTCCCACTCCTTCCCATGTAGTTCACATTCCTGATCACTGAAAACAAGGGTTCAAGATTCTTCATTGTCGATTCCTCCCAGCCGGCGAAAATAGTTAGGATTCCATTCTTTGCAAATCCCAGATACTAATTAAATAATATAACATAAAGACCACGTCATATAACACCTATACAAAACATAATAATAAGTTAAATAACAAATTTCACGTAATATAACATGTAAGCAAAGTTAGACGGCGTCAGTAATAATTTAACGGTGAGGACTTAATTGACTTACTTTTATAAGTTTATGGACCTGATTAAGACCGAAAAAAAACAATGATCCACTTAAGATTGACATACTGATGACCATGATGACCAAAGGAGGGTTTAAACCCAAAAATAAACTATGATGAGTGAACGTAAATTTGGCTTGCACGAGAAGTTTTCTATTTATCCATGCGTTTTGAAAAGACCTCAGAAGCTTGTGACTTATCTTTTTCTTACGTCAATCCTTTTATCATGGGTCGAAAGCCTTTTCACTCATCACATATTTTTGTTATACTTTGCTTAGTACGTAAACATTAACTTTTTCAACGTTTCTTCGCCAAATTAAATATACAAAGGTTAGTCTACTATATTATAAAAGAAATGTAGGTACTTGTATGATAAATATGTTAAGTTATATATAGGTTAATAAGATTTATTCAGGTTTGCTAATTTAAAGTGATTAAGAAATATTTTGAAATATATTTACTGGTATAAATATTTATATATTGTTATGTGGTTAAATCTCAATAGTTTAATTATGTGATAATATTTCTTAATATAATGTATTTATAGTATGTTTGGTGAATCATGTAAAATATCATATTATCATTGTTATTTTATTAATTATTATACATGATAAGTCATTAAATTTGTTAATATTTATCAAAAAGTGTTGGAAAGTTTTTTGTAGATATATTTTTACCTATGTTCTAGCTATCATGAATATATATAAAAGTTCTTTAATCCATTTAGATCTTGTCACCTATTCAAAAAGAATAATATAATAAGAACAAAAACTATAAACAAAAATTAAATAATTTAGTTATATATTAAAAATATCGTAAAAGTATATATTATCATTAAGATATAAATTTTGTTATAAAAATATTAAAAATATCTGCTTTTTGGAAAACATTACTTTAATACGAAAACAAATAAATAGTGTTCTTAAGAAAATAATTAAAGTATCTCTAAACAAATAATTCAAAAGGTGAAACATTTGAGCAAATTTTCTGAAATTAAAGTCAATGAGATATCAATGAATAATATATATATATATATATATATATATATATATATATATATATATATATATATAAAAGCAGTATGAGTAATGATATTATACACTTTCTTAATTATCTTTTAGTAAACAGGGGTGACAACACATGCCTTATATATATATTTTTGTTTATTAGAATAAAATTATTATTATTATTATTATTGTAATTATGAAATTAAATATAAATATTTTTATAACTTTTTTTATAACTAGTTTTTATTTATTCTATAGAAAGTTTTATAATAAAAAATGATTAAGTTTAAGAAAAAGTTAAATTAAAAAAACAGTTAAATTTAAAGAAATAATAAAATTGATAAAATAATTATTTTAATTTAAAAAGCTTTTATCTGAAAGATAGATTTGGAAAATAAATATGGATACAGATATTATTATAAATAAAAGAAGATATACAGATACAGATATTATTATATAAACTTTTGAGCCGTCATATATAAAAAAAATTACGGTATATTAAATTGGTATAAATTATACATTATGAAATAATAACTAATTTGTTATTTATAATTTTCTTATTATTATATAATTAATAAGATTATAAAGAAGCTTTCATTAATAATAAATATTCTCTGGACGGACAATTTGATTGGTTCTTTCTTTTTCATAATCAAGAGTTTTATTTTTTTAATTAGTACAAACATTACTAAGAATGTAAAACCTAAATTAATGTGACATATTTAATATAATATTGTTATACAGTAAAAAAGCTGGTTTATTTCTGAGTCTTGGAAGCCATGGATCATATCTTTTGTCAAGTATCACTTTCCTACCTCTCAATTTACCTCTTTGAATCATTTAATTTGGAGAATAATGTTGAGAACTTAAAAAAAGATTTTGAAGCCTAAAGTGGGAGACAGCGGCATAGGTTGAATGAGGGTTATTGGTTTCGACATTAAGTGGGAAAATCGTATAAAGCTTTCAAGCATGTTGAAAGAAGATAAGTGACCCACCCATCAAAGTGGGAAATTAAAGCCTATAGCTTTCACAAGATGCACTCTATAATAACCTAAGGTCTTACTAATTTATTTCATAAGGAACAAAACTTTTTTGTCTCTTTAGAACTAGAGAAGTATCAAAAAGCAATGATACATGTCTCAATTTAGATGGTAACATATTATGTAAATTAAAGGTGGATATATATTTTTTATTTTTTTCACTTGAGAACTTTTTAGTATTTGCTTTTATAAATTAGGGAATCCTATGTGTTTACTTTCAGAGTTTAATAGTGTACATTTTGTTATCATCAATTAAAAATCACCATTAGTGTATTTTTAAAATAGTTAATACAAAAACAATAAACTCATCGTATGTAATTTGTTTTGTGATTGAATCTCATTGTTTATAATTATTTTTATTAGCCTACTCTATTTTCTCTTAAGTGGGAAATTAAGTTTAAAACTTAGTTTTACGAAAACTTACATTCTTTATCAGTTTAAGATGTTTTTACAAATTGAATGAAAATGTGGTTAGGTATTGACTTGTTTCCAATTTATTTTTTATTTTAAGTAATTGACAATATGCTATTATTGGATTCTCAAAAACAATTAATGTAAATGTTATTGTTTGGTTATGATAATATATAACTTAAATACTTAAAAAATAGCTAAACGTAATAGTTTCTTTTTAGAAAGTGATGTTTGAATATTTTATTATTAAAATACAAAATTTATAAATAGAAAATTTAGTTAGTCAAATTTCATTTTATAAAGAATATTATTTTTCTAAATTTCCTTTTTTTCATTTTTCTATATTTACTCTAAGTTTTTAATCAACCTACTCTCTATTTGAAAATAGTAATCCATCATAAAAGTTCTGACATAAAGTGAATAATTCAGTCATATCAGTCATATCATAATTTTTATCGGTTCATCATTTATTATCTTTTGAGTAAGTTTTAAAAATTTTGGATGCATGTATGATAGAGGGGTTGCATGTGATTCAAAAGGATTTCAAATGAATATTTGTTTGTCTTATAGTATGTTTAAATCATTTATTTGAATTTTATATGTAGAAGTATTACATCATGTATGAGAGGAGGTTTTTAGATCTCTAACAAGACTTTCTAGTAGTATCTTAATTAAATGATTTGGTAGTAAATGTAACATTGTCATTTTAATTTATTTGAGAAATTTAGTGATATGTGAATGAATTTGTATAATTGAATTATGATTGAGATTTCTATTAATATGATACATGTAATGTTGTATGTCTCTTCCAGTAATGATCATTTAAGATATACATTTTAAGAATCAATTATTTTGTTTAAAGTCATTTTCAAACTAAACACAACACTTTTAACATAAGAAAGGAATAAAATTGTTTAGATAGGCCAATTGATTGATATGATATATTTGTTAAGTTAATAAAATTATGCAAACTTGTTGGACGAGCTATTCATTTGTTGATCGAAATTCGATTTTTGAAAATTCAGAGAGCTTAGTTTGTTTTACTTACTAGGCGAGCCTTTGCAAAAAGTTCCTGAATGATTGACTAGTTTGACAAATAAATCACTCGCTAAGAAAAAATTATCTAGAGATTTTTTGTATGCACTCTCAATACTTCTTCATTGGGCGAGTTAATTCCCTCTATGTGCAAAATACACTTAATTAAAATCTAAAGAGGATTGGTCATTGAGCGAGCAAAGTGTTCATTAGACGAGTATACCTCCACAGATATCTAAGTGAACGATGATGCTTAGTGTGCGATCTTGAATTTTAAATCTCTAAACTGTCTCATTTGGTTATTTGCTCATTCAAGGATATTAGAAAACTTTGAATATAAAAATAAATGTTATATTTCAGATTCTGAAATAAAAAAAAATGTGAGTATATAATCGAGTCACGTTAGGTGTTGAAATAGAAACAATAGGTTGTACAATAGGCATAGGAAAGAACAAGAAGTATTTATGTTTATTAATAGGACCATTAGATAATGTAAAGTAGGACCATTAAATTGATTATTAATAGATGTAAAATGAGTATCAACAAAATATAGGTTGAATAATAGTATAAGGTGAAGATAAAAATTATCTATTAGATGTAGTAGTTGAATGTAAAAAAGGATTAGAAGATATAAAATAAGATAGTAGACTTTCATTGAAAATAACATGCTTAAAGATGTAAAGATGTGCAAAAGTTGAAAAATAGGGATAACCTTTATGTTTTGAACTATATACAAGAAATGAACATATAGAAAATCTAAAATCAAATTTATGTTTGTTATATAGGTCTTAATAAAGGGTACCAAGCACAACCTGAAACTTTTAATAAGCGATTTTTAAGTTTCTCCTTGATTTCTTGATTTTTAGCGTAACAATGGTTAGGATATATAGAATTCAAAAAAATTGATATTATCTTGAGGAAATTTGCATACACTAATTAAATCTTTAGTAATGCTTGGAACATGTAAAAATTTATCAAGAGAAAATCTTGTTGCTGTATGTGGTAAAGAAAAAATGACAAATCAATATGTTTAATTGAGAAACATGAGCCATTACCGATTTTCACCATGTCAGAGAAGGTCATGTATTGTGAAGGGTGTGCCAAGTAAGTTGGGTTCATTATCTTCAGAAACTAAAGAAAAAAGATTATATGTATTACATTTATATTTGGTTGTGTTTCTTTATTAAACCCGAGCTAATTAATAGAGTAGTAGATCAATTCAAAGAAGATAAAATATAATCATTAAGGGATTGATGGTTAGTAATAACAATCAATTTCAATAATATATACAGAGAAGAAAACGAGAATAATCATGAATATTATTCAAGAAAAAATAATTTAGTAGTAGTAGATCTGGTAAATTGTCATCCAACAATATTGTTGCTATTATTTTTACTTTATTTGCTTTATATAATTTCTATTTATAATTTTTTATGTATTTATTTTTTTAGTTTTATAAATCAGAAATATCATGGTGAACTTTTATAATTATTATTTTAAATATTAAGCAATGGATAAATTAAACAAATATCTTATATCTCCATATCCGTATCTTGTCACTGTTTTGCAAATAGTATTTGTTTATTTGGTTTCCATGGTTATTGCGGCCACTCTACTGATATTAGTGCAGAACTTCTGTTTGCAGATAGTTTGGAAAAAAGGTTATCAAAATATCAAGTGTAAAAATCAAATAATACTATTCTTTTTTTATGAATTGTATTTTTGAAATAAATTAGTTTTATAATATAGTACTAGAACTTATTCTATTAAGATTTGCTAAATCTTTCGTATAACATTGAAGCATTCATAGATATTTAGGTAATGTTTAAAACTTAAACCTACCTTTTTAATATTTCTCATACTTTTTGAAAGTTGTGTATATCTATTGTGTGTGTGTTTTTCTTTTAATTCAAAAATAAATAAGATATCTGAAGTTATTTTGTCTTTATCTATTTAAACATAACCTGAATGTAAATTACTTGATAAAAAGAAAGGGGGGAACATTATATATTGCGCTAAGACTGGCCTTTAATTAAACTCCAAGCATCATAATAAGTTTGTATTCTTTTCATGAAAAAGGGAAAACAGAAAACTTGGATGGAAGATGGAATATGGCAGATAAATTAGCAAAACTGGTTTTGAGACGTGACATATAGTGGTTAAAACATAACACTATAGTTTAAGATGAGGTTGGTGCATCCACTTTATATAAAGAACGATACTTTTTAAACTCAACTAAAACTCCTTATGATTCTCTGTTTGACAAAACACCAAAATCCCGTTTTAATTTAAATAGAAACAATTCAAAAAGAAAACCCATTTCGAGTAACACATTGCTTTCCAACATCAAATATGTTCTCAATAATTAATTTCAGTTTGGCGCACTCTGATCAGTTTGGTTAGGACAAGACTATAAGGAGACAACTTCTTTCGATCACAATTGCATTATAACACTTAAACTTAAAATTATTAGTTAAAATAAATTAAACTCGTGTGAACTCGTTTAGCATGTGTTTGTTTGCGAGACTGACCACCACAAAAATGACAAAATCATTTTGAAAAACTCAAAAAGTTTTCTTTCAACAACACCATTTCAATAAATGGACAACGTATGCATATACCATCTCTATCTAACTCGTAAAAAACTGAGAATGACAGCTTTTGCTTTGTACGTACAACATCCGTCGTAAAAATGTCATTACAAACATTTCCGAGTGAGAATTGACATGGAAGAGCTCAATTGCTTTTGTTCTCTTCCTAGAACAGAAATTAGAAGAGGGTCCCTTGAAAATTGCAATTCATGGTTATATTTATGCCATCCACAGAGTAGGTTCAAAAAAGTTGACAGCTCCTAAGATACGCAACAAAGACGAAACTTTAGACTTACTGATACGGTTGGTTCAACTTGATCTCTCTCGCGAATTAATTCCTTTCAACGCTGCAAATTTTAGATTAGATTCACTTTCAAAACATGCGTGTGATTTCAATATACACATAGTACTATGCTCTTGACTTCCAACTATGAATTAACTTGTACTGTACGTAGTTTAATTAATACCTGTTAGTTATTCTCAGTTCAATCATCATTGCATTCAAGAAACTAGAAAAAGAGATAAGTCCGTGTCCTTGCCATCTTGGCTGCAATGATTTCTTACTTTTCCTCCCATATTATAACTCTGTTTTTCTTCTTTATATGAAAATAAAAACAAAGTTGTACGGGATGACCGCGCACTCTTGGTCAGCTATTAACCGAATTATTTACAACAACACCACGCAAAGACTTGAATCAAGCAACTGACCGACCAAATCCAAGAATAACCGAATGGTTATAAAATTTAAACACTTTGAGTATTATTCATAATTAAGTTTACGGATAAGTATGACTACTGATTATTCAAGCATGATTATACTAATTATAAGTCAATTTCAAAATTTATAAATATAAATATAAAGTGAGAAAGTAACTTAAGTTTAAGTTTAATAGTGACTTGAGTATGGAAGTATCACTTGTAAACGAAACATACTTTTACAAATATATCTTTATACACAGTTTGGAGACTGAAAATAATTTTATAACTAAGATCCAAACGATATTAAAAGAATTAGAAAAATTGTAAAAGAGTATTTTGATTAAGATTCCTAATCTATCACCAGAAACAAAAGTTAAGCTTTCTAAAAATAAATCAAAAGAGTTGAAGATATTTCCAAAATTTTCATTCTTCTCGACCAAACATGATACGAATTAATAAGTACAACCAACAAAAACATAAATATAAAGAAAAACAGGTGTCATAGTAGATAAGCAATTAGCCGTCATGTCATGATTAGAATTTTTGTTGTGGATCTTAAAATTTAGGTTTAAGGAGATAAGGTTAGATAGGTTGGAAGAAGGGTTTTATTTCATCTTAATCATTTATGATCCTAAATCTAGGCCCCTCCCTACGTTGCCATTACCCACCTCACAAGTAGAACAAACAGAAACCTAAAAGAGGAATTCAACGTTTGAAGTACTATAGCAAGCTTTCGATATTTCACTCTGTTAATTTATTATCAAGTCAAAGTCTTCACCACTCACTCTTATCCTAAAACGCACAACACAAAACCACCAAACTAAACCCCTCCTCTCGACTATAAGTACCCACCACAATTATTTTACTTTCCAAAACGTGACACTCCAACCAAGCACTCCTCTTCTCTCTCTGTAAAACACCATTCTCATCAACCTCTACCTTCCCAATCCTTTCCCTTCGCTTCCACATGACACGCGCCCTCAGACTCCTCCAGTCCCAAGCGGCGCCACCTCCTGAGGCTGCCGCCGTCGAGTCCGACTTCGTCGTCATCCTGGCGGCGCTCCTCTGCGCCCTCATTTGCGTGGTGGGCCTCGTCGCCATCGCGCGCTGCGCCTGGCTCCGTCGGGCAACATCTTCCGTCGTCGGCGGTGGATCTCCGCCGGCGCCGGCGAACAAGGGACTTAAGAAGAGAGTGGTGAATTCATTGCCGAAGTTTACGTACGCCGGCGAAGGTGATCGCTGCAAGTGGTCGGAGTGCCCGATCTGCCTTAATGAATTTTCCGGCGGTGACGAGGTCCGTGTGCTGCCGCAGTGCGGGCACGGGTTCCACGTGGCGTGCGTGGACACGTGGCTCTCTTCGCACTCGTCGTGCCCCTCGTGCCGCGCGCCTTTCGTAGTCGCCCGATGCCAGAAGTGCGGCCACTTCCCGGCGGTCGCAGCCGAATCCAGCGAACCGGAGACGAAACCCGGTGGCGGCTGCAATGCCGATGATAATCGTAATGTAATTGTTAACCACGGGTTTAGTAATTACGGTTTCTTGCCATGAAATCCGTTCATGTTATAGATAAAACACGACGTCGCTCTGGCCCAGCTTAATGCTTATTACTGTTGTTATTATTATCATTAGTTGAAATTTAGGAGTAGCATCTTCCTTTTGTAATTTATAAAGAGTCTGGTTTTTTGCGGGATGAGTAAGAGTACTACCTTTTTTCTGTTTAAGGATTAGTTTCAGGGAAGGATTAAGGATTTGGATCGTCTAGTTTAATTTGAAATTGCTCAAGTATTGATTTTAAATAAATTATTACATAAGTTAATAAAGTAATCACTCATAACGATTTAATAATTATTAATATGGTAACAAAATTATTATACTGTCGTGTTTTAATTAAATTTAAATGATAATTGGTATATATATTTAGAATAAAATTGAAAATTATTACTAAAAATGAGTTATCAATATTTTTTACTCATAATAATGTAAAATCGATTAACAAAGGGGGGGCTTATTTGGAAAGAATGAGAGAAAAATGATTTTAGAATGGAAGATGGCTTTTGTCAATTATTTTAAGAAAAAAATGTTTTAATAAGTTTGATTAATTTTTTTGTACTTGTTACATTTTTCTTCTAAATTAGTGTCTACTAAATTAATATTTTTATTTAAGTTTCTAAATTTAATTTATATATATATATATATATATATTAACTTATATGTTTTTAGTCTCTTAATAATGTATTTTCTATTGTGAATTAATTTAACAAATAATTTATTAAGATACGTGAAAAGGAAAATTCACATTAAATTTATTGGATATTTAAAATAAAAGTACAAATGGTATTTAACTCTAAAAACAAAATAAAAATGTCGTTTAAGGAGAGTATTAGTATGGTGGACATCAAAGCAATCAACATCTAAATAAATTGGTGAAGCAGGTGGACAGACAGGTGTAGAAAAGATAGATACAGAGCATGCCATGCATGTGATCCAACAAAACCAGCCAACAAAATATACACAATGCATTTGTGCAAACAACAAACCAGTGCAGTGGTTTTCAAAATTTCTGTGTGTGACGACTCGTCTCTGCATATATCCTGCTTTTTGTTTTCTTCTGCATATACATCTCAGACCATAAAACCCAGTTTAGTTTAACTAAAAACATATCACTGCAAATTCTTCCGTGAATAGGCCAAGTTCAAAGTCTAACCAGAAATTAATGGGTATTTTGTGACACTTATATATTGGCTTTTAAATTCCATAAATCTCAACAATAATTATGAAAATTTGGATTTAAGCTTATGATTCATTTATAAAAAACAAATAATACACTTTTTGGTATTGTTAGACATCATATATGAAAAGATAAGACGCCTTATAATATAAAAATGAAAAAAATAAAATTAATTTTAGTATTGTAAGATTGAGTTTCACTTAAATTTTTTTTTTAATATAATGTTAAAATTATAATGAAAATTTATCTTACTAAAATTTGTTATCTATGATATTATTTACTATTAGATTATTAGTTCTTATACGACTAAAAATAAAGATAAGATTATAATATATAATAAAATACAAATGTCATTTTATAATTGAGTGATTGAATTAAATTTAACATCCACTTCCAACACAAATATCATTTTAAGATTTGGTATGGACTTTAAGTCATGTTCTTATTTAGTTTTTTATCGTCTAGGTTGAAGTAGTCTTTGACCTTAATTTTAAGGTGTAGAAATTCTTCAACCAATAGCTGGAACTACTAGAATACCATATGTAGCAATTGGGTGCGTGAAGGAGAATAAGGTGAATGAAATGAGTCAAAGGAACATTTGAATTAATGATGAAAGATGCATTGGGAGCATGCGGAGGTAACCACGACCATTAGTTTATGAAGCATTGTGCAAGAAGCTTAATTTCCACTACGTGTGGAACTCCAGTGCATCTTCATTAAACAAACGGTGAGAAAAAGGGAGTGCCCAAAAAGAACGGTGCATGAAGGTTAAAAGGGAAGACAAGACAAAGAAGGGACATAAAGGAAGTGGAAATGGTTATTATTTTGATGGAGTTAAGAAAAAGATGAACAAAAATTAAAGCATATATAGATGCTCTTCCTTTCTTGCTTGCATCTATCCTAATTCCCATTCATTAAGATATTTGTTAATGGAGGGACTACGGGAGTTCCACAGCATTAATGTGGCATCTTCAAACACTTTTCTTCTCAGGTCCCACACACCATTATAACCTTCCTAGGTTATCTTTTTTATATTCTCCCCTCATGTTCGGCTTTAGTGTGAACACATCATTCACCGTGTAACTTCAACGTTCAACATTGTTTAATTTCACTTGGGTATACCTTTTCCTACTTTTTCACTCACACAATCCAACATATATGCAGCAACTCGTTTCCTCTCATCATACGCTACGTACGTTTTCTCTTCTCACTCCCCAAAAGTACGGATAGTCAAATGTCTCTTTATTGTTTATTTATTATTATGCTGATATTCTTTAACACTCTGTTTTTATATAAAGAAAGTACCCATTCAATACTCTGTTTTTATTCAACTTAACAGATAATACTCTCACTTCTATTTCTATGCTGACCAGCAGAAAGTAAATCATATTGCGTGGTTTTCATATTGCGTGGGGAAAAATGAGTTTCAAAAATGGGTTCCATGTTCTGCAGTGTGGCATGAAAAAAGATTCTAATTTTAGAAGAGATTTTGCAACAATTTTCAGCAGTTACAGGTGCATTAAATTAGCATTACAAAACCCTAAAACCAAAAGTATAATAATCGACTTTTAGAGAAAACCAACACATTCAGTTCTCAGAAATTGATGAATGAAATATTAGAAATTACGTTGTCCTGTATCTTCTAAGTGAAGTCCCAGCTGAATTTTATGAATTGTTGACAGAATTCGAACAGGGACAAAAACGAGTCCTAGACTTCGGTTTGAAGTTCTGCTTTTTTTTACAACGTTGTTTTTCAACGAGTAATGAAACTGAGAGATAAAAGCTCTGACTCAGTTTCATGATTCCTGCTCAAAATAATAAGATTTCTGCATTTCAAAGAAAAGGGTTATATTGTTTTGTATTCTTGAAGTATAAGAAATTCGGATTCGATTAATTTCTATAATATTACTAAAGGATCAACTATATATGCATTAACCAAAGCTTTGGTACCAATTATTAAAATTTTTAAAAGAAAATTTGAATCGTATGAGCTACAAAGTATAACATGTTCTCATGAAACAGTTAAGGAATTGTCTGAAGCGAATGAATAACAACTATTTCAATAAAAAAAATCTTTCCATGAGGAACTCAGGCTCTGGTTGCCATCAGTGCGTTTCATTCAGGCCTTGCACCAATAGCAAAGAAATCAATGATGACTTCTAAAGGCATGCCCTTTGTTTCAGGAACTTTCAAGTAGACAAATATCCATGCACCGATGCACCCAATTACGAACAATCCAATGACCCCGGAAAGGCCAAGGATTTGGAGCAAGAAGGGAAATGAAGAAGTCACTATTAAGATGCTGATCCAGAACGTAAGGGAGCAAATAGAAATGCATATCCCACGAACACTTGTTGGGAAGATTTCTGAACACACGATGTTGGGAATCGCACCCAATCCCATGACGAAGCAGCTTTCGTATACCATCACACTCAATGCAGTCACTATTGCATTCGCGGTAGCACTCATGTGAAATAAGTTCCGGAGTATTAGTACCATCAGAGACACTATCAGAATGGGTATTGTGTATAACATTATTGCCCTGTCATCACAAAATATACAATGCCATTGTTACATTTTTGTTTTTCTTGCACTGATAAGATGGAGCCAAGACATTGTCTCATTTTTACTACATTTTACTTTTTATAAAAAAAAAAAAAAGAAATTGTGAAAAGACAACAACGAAATTCAAGCTTACCTCCTGCCGGCAACATCCATGAGCCTCATGGAAAGGGCAATACAAGGAAGCATTGCTAATGTTGTAACGATATTTACGAGTAAAGAAGCAGATGTTGAACTAATACCGAGATTTGACAGCAGAGCTCCAACACCTGCCTGGTCAAGAATCTGGGGAGCATAGTATAGAAATCCATTTATGCCAGCAGCCTGCAACACAATTTTTTAAGGTCATATTTTAACTAGAAGCTTGTAGGGTATGGTCATACCAATTAGTAATTTGGCCCTGTATTGCCAACTTATAGAGAAGAAAATAAATAAATAAAATTAAGCAAACCAATTTTGTAAGGTATAAGTTGTTGTCAACATAGGAAGGAAGTGTAACTTTAACTTGTTATCTTTTCTTTCGGGGTAAGTGTTTATCAAGAAGTTTTTCCAGTAACGAAGGATCTCAATTTGGTTTACCTGCTGAAGAAGTTGTAGGCCAACTCCAACACCTAATGCACGCCTAACTCCTATATCAGACAAACCACCAAAACCTGTACGTTTGGCAGCATTTTCTGGTTTCATGCTTATATTCTTAGGACAGAGAACTGAGTGGCTGACAAGTGCAGATGCTTGAAAAGTCTCAGTTCCATCTGCATTCAAGTCATAGCCATCATAAAATGAACCTTGAGCCGATCCAGCATTAGGATCTGCACGCAGGTAAACCCTTTGGAGCCCCTTTTCGTTTCTTCCACCATCGGCTGATTTATAAACCAATTTCCAACCTCCACCAATGCTAGTGCTCTTGGGTAGTTGGTTGGCATCATTATTCCCTGTTCCTAATGCATCCTTGGATCCAAAAGCCTTGTCCTTCTCAAAAGCACTGCCTTGTGCTGAAAGCAATGGAGCATTCAAATTGTCAGTGCTCTGAAACGTGTCTCCCATTAGCATGGCTCTTGAACCACCCGAATCAAGGGGCGGGGGATTGACATCATGGACGATCCCGAAGAGATTGACTAGAGGGTCTTTGAGATTTTCAGCCTGAGCAACAATGCTTCCATGGCGAGACAAGGTTAACATGCTCCGAGATATCATGCTACCTTGTCCACTCACCTGTTGGGCAACCATTGAAACTCCTCCTTGGTTAGGTCCATAGAGCTTTATGCAATCTCTCCCTGCTTCCTTGTTGGCCATGAGGTCACTGGCAGGTGTTACTATGTACTCTTCTATGGTGGCGCTTTCACCCGCTGGACTCATTCCCTCAGCAAGCAAAGCCAGTTCCCCTATACATCAAACCAAACTCCAAATCAATATCCGTATTGCCATGTTATGAATATTGGTGTTGAACATGTTTTAAGAGATTAAGATGCAGATGGGACAATATCACCTGAAACATCTTCACTGTTGCGAAGTCTTTGCAGAACTTTCTTAGCCTCGGTGACTCTCCCTTTACTAACAAGCCAAGGAGGAGATTCAGGGAGATAAAACACAGCTAGAAGAAAATAAGCAACAGAAGGAATAGACACAACAGCGAGCATTGCTCTCCAACTTGGAGAATCGACCAAGGACAATGAGAAGACCATGATGTAGGCCAGAAACATTCCCCCAGAGCAGGAAAACTGTGGGAGAGTGTTGAGAGTGCCTCTGATGTCAGGTGGTGCTATCTCTGATATGTAGAGAGGAGTGAGTGTTATGGAGAGTGCAAGGGCTATTCCATCCAATAGCCTCGACAACAGAACCACAGTAACATTGGGGGCCCATAGCATCACCAAACCGCTAAAGAAAAACATGATCGATGATGCTATCAGCATCGGACGCCTTCCGAGCATGTCAGAGACTGTCCCAGAGAATATTGTAACAACAGTGCCAGTGAGAAATGATGTGGACATAATCAGACCCTCTAGTGTGGGGTTAGTCTCCAGCTTGAACTCTTGTTTTATGTAGGTCATTCCCCCTGCATGCATGCATGCATGTTTCTTTGTTGAATTTCGTAATCAGATATAATGCAAATTTCATTGTATGTAAAAATGCCTACAGAATATGTGATGATTGAATAACAAAATAAAATATACAATAAGAAAGATCTTTGATAAAATAGGAGTACCTGCAATGGTTGAACTATCCCATCCAACCAGAACATTCCCAACTGTTGCAGCAATGGCAACAATCACAACCTCCCTCATTGTTTTTGTTGGCTGATGAGAACGTAATTAACAAAATACTCCAAATGCGGATCACAATGTGGGTGGCATGCATGTATATATATTCAAATAAAAAACTTGGAGTGTTATTCGTCAGAGATGCGTATCTGCAATGAAAAAAGTCATAATTCAGATAGTAGAGCTGTGGCAACAATACCAAACTCTGAGCATGTTCTAAAGTGTTTGCATTTTTTAGTTTTAGTTAATTTGTTTCATACGTTTACGGTTTTCGTTAATGTGTCCAAAGTTTTTAAGGTGCCCTCAAATGTCTGCATTATCTATGGTCTGGAAATGAAACTGTTGAAGTGGGATTGTGTTGGGTTAATTGGTTGAAAGTCAAAGGACCAGTGACAACACCAAATTTCTTGGAGGAATGAGTCTTTCATGTTCGTGACATGTTATTGAAAACGAAACCTCTGCAAATTTTTGTGGGGGAGCGCCATGATTATAGTTTACTATTTTGGAAACACCAGGGTGTTAGTGATTAGCACTATAATAGGATCAAAACATGTTTTTTTTTTTAATTATTATTATCGAATTAGATAAAAAAAAAATTAAAATTACGTTTCATAGACAAGTCTTATAATTCCATGATTTTAAATGAAGTTATGAAGAGCGTGCATCACTTTAGTTCTAAACATTTTAAAAGATAAAGTTGCAATTGCTTATGTAATGCAAAAATAGTTAGGAAATGCACCATTTATGTAATTTGAATTACAATACATTGTAATTGATTACAATATTAAGATATACTTAAGATAAGATATAATTGATTATTATTACAAGTATTTATTCATTTTCTCTTATTACTATATAATTGATTATAAAGGATTATGATTTAAATTTTAATTATAATTTATTATAATTAAGATATAATTGATTAATTTATAATATCTTAATTTATTACTGTAATACATGCAAGTAATTATAACAAATAAATAAGCAAATACTTATCCAAAAATTTTATTTAAGGAAGACAATTCAAATTTATTAAATTTTATTTGTTTTGAAATAATATTACAATCACTACCAAATATAGAAATATTGAATGCAAAGATAAAAATAATTTTGTAGACATTGGTGAAAAATAATTATTACAAAAAATAATTTCATTATCACAAAAAATCTGAAAAATGTTAAGAAAAATAGTTCAAATTTATATTAACCAGTCAATTACTCTAATAATGTCAACAAAAAATCAACATTTGTTGAATTAGAAAATGTTTGAAAAATAATTTCAAAGATAAAAAAATACTCTAACCAGAAAATAATTCGACCAATAGAAAATACTCTTCACATTTTGTCATACTTTACAGATTTTTTTGATCATTAGTCAAATAAGATGAAAGTTGGGAAAAAACGGTTTAATTTTCCAGAAATATTTTAAGATTTATCAATTTTTAAAATTATGGAGATAATCAAACAGAACAGAAAACAGATTTGGATAAAACGTGATTTAATGGTCAGGATTAATATATATATATATATATATATATATATATATATATATATTAAGATTTAAATATTATATCATAAATGTTTTTATTATATTCTCATCATAAAAAAAGTTATATACTTAAAAATAATTTTACTTTATAATCGAATTATAAACTATAATATTATAAGATATAATTAATTATAGTTAATTATATCTTAATCATAATTAATTATAATTAAAACTTAAATTATAATTAATTATATCTTAATTTATCCAATTTTTCTTTTGTTGTAATTGATTACAATATTAGATAATCCGAACTACATACACTGTTTATAAATTATAATAAATATATAATCGATTATACTAAACTCACTCATAGCCATTTCAACATTAAATAATGTATTATAATTACATATATAAAAAAAATGTGAGAAAGTACATGACTTTACCTTTAAAAATTGTTCTAAAGTTGTGACCGTGCACAACTTTTTTATTTAAAGTTGCGTTAGAGTTGCACAATTTATCTACAAACATAAGTTTAAAATTTTTTGCCTACTTCTCTAGTAAGACAAAAAAATTTGCCTATAAACGAAAAAAAACCCTGAAAACATAGCATGTTACCATTAATCCATCAAACAATTTTTTTAGCATAATTAATGTAATATAGGTGTGTTGTTTAATTAAGTCTTGCCTTAAGATGGTTGAATTCAGAGTTAAAAGGTTCTATATCATCTAGTCTACGGGTTGAGATCAATTTAAACAACTTTTATTTAAAAGAGAAAATGTAAACATTAAAAAAGAGAAATTCCATTTATTTCATTAATGCATAAATTAAACTTTAATATGGATAAACTTTAACGGTATAAACTATACATTTATTTAGCATAAATTAGTTAATTAAAACATAAAAGTAAACAAATAAAAACAAAAACGGGTGTTACTCCGTCCACCCCCACACGTCTCTTCCTCCACCTCCCCAATTTTCTAAAATGCCAATTATATCCTTCTAAAATGACAATTATATCCTCAAAAGTTAAAATTTTTTATTTTTATTATTTTAATATTTTAATTTATTTAAAACTTCTGATTTACTTCCCTCTGCACCTCTTCCTCTCTTCCATTTTCGTTTACCTTTCTCTCTTCCGTTAAGCTTCTTCTCCACCTATAACAAATTCATATTTTAACAAATTCATATTTTAACAAAATTATTACGTTTAAAAACTAACCATATATAACATTTAAAATTATAAATTTAAATATAAATTACTGTAAATAAAATAAACAAATAAAATAAAAACGAAACTGCCATTCTTCAACGGATGTCAACATCCGTTGAAGGCAAAACGGATGTCGACATCCGTTTTGCCTTAAACGGATGTCGACATCCGTTTTTCCTTAAACGGATGTCGACATCCGTTGAAGGATGTCATCCGTCCATAGGCAGTGTTCCTTTTACGTTTCGTTTTTATTTTACTACGTTTTGCGGCTCATGCAAGGATTATAGGCTTGGATATTAAAAGGATTATTGGAAGTATGGGAAGGATTTAGGGTTTAGGATTATTGGAAGGATTATGACTACGTACCTGGAGAGGAACCACGACAAGGACACTACACCATAAACGCACTGCACCACGTACTGCACCGAGAACAAGAAGAAGATTGTTTGATAATTCTTTTCACGATCACCAAGCTTTGTAGAAAAATATTTTACTCATACAAGAAACTACGTAGGTTATCAGTGAAATATGTTATAAATGAATAAAATTAAAAAACAACAATTTTAAAAATAAAATTTTACTGAGGGACAAAATAGTAAAGGAAAGGTGGAGGAAGGGGCAAAATAGTAAAGGGGAGGTAGAGGAAGAGATGTGTGGGGGTGGAGGGAGCAACACCCAAACATTTTCTCTGCATGTTTTGTACAACGGCCCAATAGTATTCACGAAAGCCCAATTGGCTCGAAAAGTAATAGAAGAAAACAAAAACCAACGAGGGATGCGTGTGCAAATGCGAGCTTCTCTTCTCTCCAAGCTCTGTTGCCGTTCCCTCTTCCTAGCTGCAATTGTCAAACTCTTCACCACCAGGAAGAGGTAACAGCAGCCCACACTGCGTCCCCGCGCTTCCTTCTTTTTTCGCAACGCCGTCGTTTTGCTACCATATCTATAGTTAACACAGCTTCGATTTTTTTTTCTCAGCGTTGCCAACGCGCTTCTGTAAGCGTTCCCCGTTTGATTTATATTTGCGTTTTGTGGTTTTCAATTTATTCTACGTGTCGTGTGTTTATGCATTTTGGGATTACCATTTTTTGTTTTTGTGGTAGGTCTGTTAGGGTTTGGGTTTTGGAAGAGCATGGTGAGGGTTCGGGTGAGTAACACGAAAGAATTTTCCGTAGTGGAGAAAGGTGGTTACAGTGATTCACAGTTTGTTAGTCACTTCAAAGGTGTAGTTGTTGCAGTCACAAAGGTAAGCTTGGTAACTCACATACATACGAAGAACAATTTAAAATGACTGTGTTATTTTGTATTACCCGTGCGTAATTATGCATCATTGACAAATGGAAGAGGCCAAGTTTCTTCTACATACTCCCTAGAAAATATTTAGTTAATTCACACAGAAATGATATTTTAACTCTATGTGACTTTTTTAAAATTAATTTCTAATTATTTTTTGGTTGTTGATGAGGGAGTTTTTTTTCTCCACCGTGGCTACGAAAATTTCAAACTGGCATTGGTGCAATGGCTTCCATTTCCTTGATTTTGTCTTCCATTTCCTTCCTTACATTGATTTCTTTGTTTCATTGTTTTGTCGTAGGATACTTATAATCCATATTTTTTTGTTATAGTTAGGGTTAAATATCAGGTAATTGGTGAATGATTGGTGGATATGTTTATTTTCATACTTTGTAGTTGAACAAAGTTTGAAACAGAGTGAAGTGGTGAGTAATTGTTGTTTGGAATCTCATTTTCAGTTTTTTTACAATAAACATGGTATGTGTAAGTTTTTTATGATGTTCTTATTTGACTGAGTTGTTGATTTGTGATTTGTGGCTCATCATTTTTTAACGAATAGGATCTGTACAAGTGATGAGCGGTAACATTGCACATACATAAAAAAAAAGATAAATGATGATGTTTAATTTGAAATGGTCGATATATTTGTCATAAATAATTTTATATTATTGAACAAGTAATTGTACGTTTTTTTTTATTGTATTATAGTTTCGACTTTGTAATTGGTGTGATCATACATCTGGTTTAAGGATTGGAGACTCACCTTTTAAATGGTTTTGTCTTTTTTGGTTGAAGGATGAGTTCTGTTGCTTATCTTGCTAGTTATCTGTGTCGTGCTAAGTTCCTTCCCGCTGCATTGGTCACTACGATCATTCACAGGTTTGGAAACATCCTTAGTATCCACTGTTCATTTATGACTATAAAGTTTATTTTCTTTTGTAGTAAAATAAACAATATGTTATAAATTGATTTTATGGGCTTTTGTTGGGATTTCAGCTTGGTTGATTGGTGCTATGCTTATTGCAAATTACGTGATTTTGATATGAACCCACGAGCACATCAAGTTTTTTATTCAGGGTGCCAGGTGAGTCTTATCACATTTGACCTTTTGTTGGGAGGGCTGTAAAGGTGATGCCTTTTCATGTTATAGCCACTATCATTTTCTTCCAAGTATTCTTAACTTGCTCATTATGTCTTTTTTGGTGTAGCAGGCCATTATGTATATTCTGTGTTTTCGCTTTAGATCTTCAATGGACATTCCTAGGCTTAAATTGCAACTTAATATACCCATGGAGCGCTTTAGATCTTCAATGGACATTCCTAGGCTTAAATTGCAACTACATAATATACCCATGGATAAAATCTGGAAACATAAATTGAGTCCATTAAATGTGAGGGACTTGTTAGTTTTCATGGTCAGGGTTTTTAATGATAAATGTCGGGTAGATGGTTTTGTGTATAAAATGATAAGGCTTGTATTAAGGCCTAAGTAGGATAGGATTTTCCCTAAGTTAGATATCTAAACCAAGTATAAAGTGTGTCATTTTCCATTGGAGAGGATTTGCTTTTTAAAAGTTAGCCACATGGCACCCTAGGAGTGGAGATGATTTCTTTTTGGTAGTGGCCACATGTCCTTCCACTATTGGAGAGAATTTACTTTTAGTAGTGGCCACATGACACTCTAAGGATGGAGAGGATTGTTTTGTGAGTGACCACATGTCCTCTCATCATTGGAGAGAGTAGAAGGCCTGATTTTTGGCCATTGAGAGCAAATCTTGGAGACACCCTTGGCCTATATATAGAGGTGTCTCCATCCTTGTATTTCATCTTGGAAATTAGTAATGTTATGTTGCCAAATTGTAGCCTCATTCTAGTATTGATCAAGGAAGAATGAGCTACCATTTGGCAGCATTACATTACTAATTTCCAAGATGAAATACAAGGTGGAGACAACTTTATTTATAGGCTAAGGGTGTCTCCTTCTATTCCTAAAAGCATGATTTCCACCTTTGCTCTCATTGGCAAAAAATGAGGCCTTCTAACCTCTCCAATTATGGGAGGACATGTGGCCACTCACAAAACACAATCTTCTCCATTCTTAGAGTGTCATGTGGCCACTACCAAAAAGAAATTCTCTCCACTTCTAGGATGTCATGTGGCAACTACCTTTTAAAAAGCAAATCCTCTCCAATGGAAGCATGACACACACTTTCCACTTGGTTTGGATATCTAACTTAGGAAAATCCTATGCTACTTAGGCCTTAATCAAACTACATGGTCAAATACAAGGCCTAAATAAACCTACATTACTCTTCATGATGACCTATGAGAAAGAGTTTGCTTCACCTTGCATAGATGATTCTAGCTTTTTCTTAAAAATGCTTGGGCCATGACTAGGGGTATTCCATCATCCCCTCCCTCTTGAAAATACTCTCCTTGAACCTTCAAACTACACACCATCATCATCCTATCACTAAAATCCGTGAGTCTGTCACCACACAACCATCATTTTCACATCATATCAGCCTTTTCCCATCCATTTCCGCAACCATTTCTATCATAGGGACCATCTCCTTGCTTCCTCCAAAGCTTTGGTCCAACCTAGCTCAAGGAGGTTGCCATCAAGAAGAAAATAATGAAATGACTAATCTAATATGGTTGATATTAGGGGTGAACAAAATTACCTGAAGATGAACTGAACTATTTTTTGTTCCATCAAATTACACTAAATTTGATGTGAACTAGTTTATATAACAAGAATTCATACCAACCTTAAATTTTCTGCTGCATTCTTTTAGTTTTCCCTTTATTTTTTAATTTTTAACAAATA
This sequence comes from Vigna umbellata, assembly GCF_029865625.1. Classification (NCBI taxonomy): domain Eukaryota; kingdom Viridiplantae; phylum Streptophyta; class Magnoliopsida; order Fabales; family Fabaceae; genus Vigna; species Vigna umbellata. The sequence goes on along the minus strand of NC_142165.1, from coordinate 85,456,393 downwards.
TAATTTTAGCTTTTATCTGAAATTATTGAATTCTAACAAAACATGTTAATAGAAATATCATTCTTAGGTATTACAGAGGATATAATTCTTAAGACTACAAAATCATATTAGGGAACAAAACTAGCCCGAGATTTTTAGAACTACTATGGTTCCGTATTAAATGACCCCAATCGGATACAGATAGGTTGAAAAGAAGAATGGCAACTATCCAATAGAACCCCAGACCAAAACAGAAGACGGGCTCTATATTTTACAATTATCATTATAGGTTGGGCATATGATTTTGCATGAAGTGAACTCCAGAAGATAAGAAGACAAGTCAGTACAAGTTACAACCATTCTCAATGGATTGCCAACTACACAGTTAATTTAATAGCCAAAAACAACTACCAAATAATTTCTACAATGAATAAATCAAATTATCTCGACTTTGATAGTCACTGCGACCATGCTTCCTAGTTAAAAAAGGGCAATTAATATGAAATACAAAGAATGGAAGATGTTTATATTACACTAACAAACTTGGTCACCCATGTAAGCTCCTCAAGTGTTGTTATTTTTCTAGAAGTGAAAAAAACAAACTGCACATTTTAACACAACCATCAGTAAGAAAAATATTCAATAGTCCACCACGGCAAAAAAAGATACTAAAAAGTACATATGGCACTAAAAGATTTAATAACTTCTCACATGGTAGTAATAATGACAAGGATCTCAACTTCAACTGGGATCTCAACCAAGTTTGCATCAAAACATCCAAGATGGCTGAGGAAAATTAAAACACTTACATGACAGTTTAATGATAAAATTATGCTAGACACACCTGCCCTTTACCCCTTTCAAATCAATCAGTAAATATTTATACTATAAAAAAATTCAATATTAAGATTTCGATAATGAACAAAATTTTTGCCAATGACATGTCATAAAAGAAATTTCAAACTAACGCTCAATGTATCTGATAAGACTAAGATTGATCACATTTAAACTAAATGAACTAAACCAAGCACACATTTAAAATAAGGAAACAGTTCAGCGAGTTCATTTGTCTTAAAGTTAAAATCCAAAGAACAATACAGGGACAACAAAAATTGTGAATGTCTCAGTCCACTCTAGCAAACAAGCACCCTTACATCTTTGTTGATAGGCCTAACCAAAATGATCTTCAATCATTCAAATTAATGGCACTTGAAGGTCCCACTTCATCTTGAGAGGTTATCTCTACAAAAATAAAATAAAATATTTCATCATTTTTGAAAATTTAAAATATACTTAGAAAAATATAAATTTGTTATATAAATTCATCTTGTTCAAATTTATCGGTCCTTATCAAAAAGTAGATAAAGGTGTTTTTTTCAACTAATCTTGTATGCAAATAACTACTTCCACTATTTTAGGCATTAGACAACTATGGTAAGGACTAACTAACTTTCCTCCCATACTGAATGCACATGTTACAATAGATATGAAAATGACTAACACCTCTCGAACGTATTTGCAAGGATAGGAAATCTATTATAAGGTTCAGGATCCTTTCTTAAATATTTATCAAACTCTACATATATAATCAAATATACACCCTATACCTCTTTGGTAGAACTCATGCCATGAGGATGATCATTTTCATCTTCTAGTTAAGATTCTTGTTGGCTACTTTAAGAACCTCCTTAACACTTTGTTATTGTTCATAAAGTGTTTTTAAATATGACAATAATTTTTATTTCAATTCACTGGTCATACTAGATTGAAATGTATAGTCAATGAAGTAATTAACAAAATCTAACTTACTCTTATAGTCAAATACAACAACAATCAATAATAAGATATTAATTGCATTAGGATTTTCTTGATATTTTTCATACTTATCCTTCATTCTCATTGTTATCAATCTTATGCTCACATCATTACTCTAAGAATATTGTCGAATCTTTTTACCAATTCCAAACACATCCTTCATATACACATATACATATGATTGGTGACATAGGAACAAAAAATGCGTATGATAGTCATAAAACATCTTTAAAAATGGTAGAATAGACCTCACATATTCTCAATCTTCTTCTAATGGAACACCACCATTACTTTTGGTTATTTCAACACCAAATTTCTTATCATTCATATCTAGAAGACAAATGCATCTTTGTACTTCAAGTTTGCCTCTAACATTAGGTAAGTAGAATTTCACGTAGTTTCAATATCAAAACAAACAACATCTTATAGAAATTTTCTTTTGTTAAATACATGTCTTGAATCTAGCAAATCTAGTTGGAGAAGATTTCACATATTTAACTGCACTTCTAATTTTGAAATTAAATCTTTGATTTCTTTTAAGCCTTCATTCACAATCAAACTTAATGTATGAGCACAATAACACATATAGACATATTCTTCCTTTAAGACAAGACAGTTCCACGATAACATTATTTTTTTGAGGTACTACACCCCAACATCATTTGCTGTAGCATTATCCACGGTGATACTAAGGACTCTCTTCAACTTCTAATTATTCAATCTCAACATGTTTATCAATGAGTTGCCTTGAATGTTTTTTTGTTTGAGAAAAATTCAAAATACTTGAAGAACTTAGAAATAAAATAAAAACAGTATTTTGAAATAAAATAAAAATTTAAAATATTTGAAGACCTAAGACACATAAGTTCTTCAAGTATTTTGAATTTTTCTCAAACAATAGGACATTCAGAAGAGCTCATTGCTAAGCATATTGAGCCTTGTTTTTGAATAATTGGGAGTTGAAGCGAGTCCTTAGTATCACTGTGGATAATGCTACAACAAATGATATTAGGATCTAGTACCTCAAAAGAAGGATGTTATCGTGTAACTGTCTTGTCTTAAAGGGAGAATGTGTCCATATGCATTGTTGTTGTCTTATATTAAGTTTGACTGTGAAGAGAGCTTAAAAGAGATCAAAGATTCAATTTCAAAAATTAGGAGTGCAATTAAATATGTGAAATCTTCTCCAACAAATTTGCTAGATTCAAGGTATGTATTGAGCAAGAAAAAATTTCTTATAAAGGTATTGTTTGTCTTAATATTGAAACTAGTTGGAATTCAACTTATTTAATGTTAAAGACAAGCTTGAAGTACAAAGATGTCTTTGTCTTGCTAGATATGCAAGATAAGAAATTTGGTATGAAATGGACAAAAGTAATGGTAGTCTTCCATTAGAAGAGAATTTGAATATGCGAGGGTTGTTCTATCATTTTCTAAAATGTTTTATGACTCTACTATATGCATTTTTAGTTCTTCTTATGTCATATGTATATGAATGAAGTGTTTGGAATTGGTAGAAAGATTTGACAATATTATGAGAATAGTGATGTGAGCATAAGATTAATGGCAATGAAGACGAAGGGTAAGTATGAAAAATATTGGTGAAATCCTAATGGAATTAATATAATATCTTATTATTAATTGTTGTTGACTTTAATCCTGAGTAAGTTGGATTTTGTTAATTACTTCATTGAATATATATTTGAATCTAGTATTTTCAGTGAATTGAAATCAAAATTATTATTATCTTTAAAAACACTTTATATCAAGGTGTTTGAGAAGAGTTCTCAAAATAGCCCATAAGAATCCCAACTAGATGATGATTCTCATGCAATGAGTTTCTACCTAAGAACTATAGGACATATATTTGATTATATATCAGAGCTTGATTAATATTTGAGAGATGATCCTGAATTTTATTCAAAGTTGTTTGAGCTTGATACTTTACATTTGTGGAAAGTAAACTATGATTCAATGCAAGAGGAAGGGTGGTTAGCCCTTATTTGTACACAAGATTGTTTGAAAGGAACACCTTTCTCTATATTTTTTTATGAGGATCCCAAATAAGATAAATTTGAGCAAGGTGAATTTATATATTTTAAGCTTTCAAAAATGATAAAATATTTTAAGTTTTACTTTGTAATATTATATTCAAGAATTATATTCTCATTAACATGTTTTTGTTGGAATTCAATAATTTAAGATAAAAGTTAAAATTATTGTTGTTAAAAATTAAAAAATAAAAAATAAAAGGAAAGTTAGAAGAATGTAGTGAGAAATTTCAGGTTGGTCTGAATTATTATTATCATAGTTCAATTTAAAATTGGTGCAGTTCAATAGGATTTGGGAAAACAAGAAATAGACGAACTATTTATTGATTCAGTACAAGTTTTAACAATTCAATTTAGTTAATTTTGTCCACTCCTAGTCTCGGTTGTTAATAAATTACACAATAATGTACCTCATAAACCACTTTGATTCATCAAACATAAACTTTCATAGTCATTCAAGTGCATTCTTATTATATTGTCGCATATCAAACCCATACACCATCATACAACATCAACCATGTCATAAAAACAACTCATACATTACATGAATGTAAGGCCTTATAAAATATAACCAAAAAGTGTGTACCCGTGGCAGCATAGGATAGGTTGAGCAAAATTAGTAAAGTAAAAAGACTTAATCTCCTTAAAAGAAAAGAAACCACATCTAAATTGTGCTTCAGAAGAACGTTACTTCTTTTCTTTCAAGCACTCTCTCTTTTCTTCCTTCCTTTTTGCCACTCTCTTTATTCCAACTCCAAAATCTAACCATTTGTTTCCCGAATTGAAGCTACCTAGACTTTCAGGACTCTAAGAGCTACGTTTCTACCGATTGATTTTCCGTTTTCTCCAACCGGTAAGAAAACCCCCTTTCTCGTGTGCCCTAGGGTTGTAAGCATGCGATTGAACTTGTTGCATGCAACCCATTTCGTTTTCTTCCATAATCTAGCTTCTATTTGGTTCTAAGATTCGTTTTCCATCATCAATTGATGATTTATAGGTGATTCTAACATTTTGGGAGTGCAAGCAAGTGGTCTAGGGTTCCTACTTGAGCTTGGTTATCTACGCTAGAGGTAAGGGAAGCTGGGGTTTTTGTGCTGTTCTGTGAAATTCTTGAATTTGCATGAGTTAGATTTAGTAGATATAGTGATAGAGTGCATGCAAATTCAAGAATTTCACTGAACAACACAAAAACCCCAGCTTCCCTAACGTCTAATGTAGCCAACCAAGCTCAAGTAGGAACCATAGACCACTTGCTTGCACTCTCAAAATGTTAGAATCACCTATAAATCATCAATTGATGATGGAAAACGAATCTTAGAACCAAATAGAAGCTACATTATGGAAGAAAACGAAATGGGTTGCATGCAACAAGTTCAATCGCATGCTTACAACCCTAGGGCACACGAGAAAGGGGGTTTTCTTACCGGTTGGAGAAAACGGAAAATCAATCGGTAGCTCTTGGAGTCCTGAAGGTCTAGGTAGCTTCAATTCGGGAAACAAATGGTTAGATTTTGGAGTTGGAATAGAGAGAGTGGCAAGGAAGAAAAGAGAGAGTGCTTGAAAGAAAAGGGAGATCGTTATTCTGAAGCACAATTTAGATGTGGTTTCTTTTTTTTTTAAGGAGATTAAGTCTTTTTACTTTACTAATTTTGCTCAACCTATCCTATGCTGCCACGTATACACACTTTTTGGTTATATTTTATAAGGCCTTATATAATATAGTACGGATAACTATAGTTTAATACAATTTGTTGAATTATGTCCAGCCCTAGTTGATATACATCGTGCTTCCTGTCTTAAATAAAACTTTGAAGATTGATATGAATTTATCTAGTAGGTGTGTTTGCCTACTGTAGTAGTTGAATTTCTCAACTTTTCATGGCATCGGAATCATTTGTTTTCAGTGACGTGCTGGAGTCTGATCTTTCCAAGGCTTATGGCAGGATGGATAGACTCTAACATGTTCTTTCCGTTTGATCCATGTTTATTGAAGAAAAGTGGAAGGTTGGTTTTATTCACCTGAATTTATCTGATTTGATCTTAACAGTTTCTCTAGTTAATTATTATGCTTATGCTACATAAGACCACATTTTGTTGGCTGGTCCAAAGTCAGAAGAACTACATACGATGATGACATTGACGAAGTAAGTGACATTGGTAGTGAAGTATCACATGATGATTTTGTTGGCATGAATACAGAAGATTTATGATGATATGATGGTCACTGTTGAATATCTTGATTTCAACCCTCACCTCATAAAAAATGGCCATCACAGTAGAGTTGGTATTTTGGGTTATTTTACAATTTTGGAGTTGAGTCCAATTCAATAAGGGAGTTACTTCAAAGGAAAAAAAAGAAGTCAGAATTATAACCGTTCTCTGAAATAATTCGTCACAGTAGAGCATGGTAAAAAGATATGGATTGGTATATATAATCATTTTTGTATATATCTAGTAGTTTTAAAGTGAGTAGTAGGCGCAACCAAGCTTTAGGGTTTTATCCAGTAATTGTAATATGTTAGGGTTGTAGAGGTGGAAACGAGTCGATTTTGAGGAGGAAACTAATTAATATTAGGTTATTTGGATTAATAGAAAAATTGTAAGAAATGAAAAAAAAAAGTTTAAAAAGTTGTTATGAAATTGATTGACATGGATAATAATATATTTTTTTTAATTTTAACATAAAATACATAATAAAATAATCTAAAATTTATTATTTTAATTATAATAGTATAGAACAATAAAATATATTTATAAATATTTAAGTATTCTTTGTTATGTTTGAATGAAAAAAAATTAAATATTTTAATTGGTTAATATTTTTAGTAGAATACGAGATTATTTTCTGTGATATTCTGACTCTATATTCGCAAACATCGCATTTCTGTGATGGTTGTGTGAAAGCATAGTCGTAAAGATTCTGTCACATGCACTTTTCTTCCTGGTTCTATGCTGTTAACTAATTTTATTTATGGCTTGGATGTTTTTTTCCTCAAACTATTATAAAGAAATTATATTTAATTTTTAAACTAAATTACAAAATATTTTATTTTATATTTTATTAAAATATCGTAAAATATTATTTTCAACAAATGTTATGGATATATTATACTTTATATGAAACTATGTTTCTTATATAGAAATGTTTTATATGATTTTCGAAAAAAAGATATATTTAATTCTTTATCTTAGATATCTTTTATTAATAGGCTATTTGTAAAAGTATATTTAGATAAATCTCTATAGAAATGAAATGGAGAGGTGATCCAAGAAATTGTCACTCAAACTCGAGTCATGACTGATCTGGTTACTTTACTTAATGAAAAATGTATTGATCAGGATTTGACACAAAGAAGATTAGGTTTTAAATAGGTTAAACTGAAACATTATAGAATTTATTTGCCTTATTAAATAATTAAAAAAATATCTATTTAGAACTATTATTATTATTAAATAAATAAGTAATTGTAAATTAGAAATTATTAAATAATTAATATTCTTATTTCACAGTTGCGCATTGAAAATTATTAAATAATTAATATTCTTATTCCCCATTTACACGTTGGAAATTATTAAATAGGGATACTTTTACCTCCCACAAATATCCTCTCATCCGCCAGATGGAGGGAACTGATTTGTAAATCCATATTTTAATTCAATATCAAATCTTTACAAACAAGCACCGTATTTCTTTACAAATTTGTCTTTCTCTATCACTTTGAATAGGAAATATTTTTAAACGAACAGAGCCTTAGAGTTTTTTAAATTAAATCTTACTTATCTCTATCATGTTACTAAAAAATTGCTAATATTATTTCATTCACATTTTTTCAATATATATTTTATTTAACCAATTGGACATGTGTTGCATTATCACGATGTTCCAAAATACAAGTAATTAAAGTAGTGTATGGAATTGATCTCGTTAATCTTGCACTTTTCCGTGTGTTACACTATATGTTGTCTGTTAATTTGAATGTTACTTCCCAAGGTCCAAGGTGTAAAAATATTTTTTTGAAACAACTAAATATAATTGTTATCTTCGGACAGAAAACATTAATATATGCATAATGTAAAAGTCTACCCTCAACCATGAAACTACTCTATTTCGATAAAGAATTTTAATAATTTCATGATATTTAAATTATTTATAATTAATTTTTTTATTCTTTAAATAGTTTGTTTGGATAGAGTAATTAAAATATTTTGAATTTTAATTTTTTTTAGATAAAGTAGACTAATTTCTCAAGACAATTATCTATTTTAAAAATATTTGGCTTAATCTTTGGATCAAATTAATATAGTTTCATCTTCGATTTGAGTCGGCTTGTCTTCACTTTTGGTTCAAGTCAACTCGACTAGATGCTCAAACATGGTTGACTCTGCTCATTTTTCATCTTAAACCAAATCGACTCAACCTTCAATACTGAAAGTTGAGTTAAGTCAGTTTGAGTCAAAAGGTTGAGCTAAGTCGATAAGGGCATAAAGTTGAGTTGAGTCAGTTCATAACAAAAAATCTAGTTAAATTTGTTATGGTCATAGGTTAAGACTAGTCGATCCTGGTCAAAGGTTGAGACTAATCGACCATATACATAGGTTGAAACTAGTCAACCTTAGTCAAAGATCAAGAAAAGTCAACCTTGACTGAGTAGACTGGGCCTTCGCTAAAGATCAAGACAAGTTGACTATCTAGATGATTTGGAATAGGATGAAGGTCGAGTAAAACTGTCATAGACCAAAAGTCAAACTCAGTAGGTCTGGGTTAAAGATCAAGCTTGGACGGAAGGTGTAGCTTAATCAACTTAGGCAGAAGGTCAAGTTGGGTCAGCCAGACAGAAGATCGAGACAAGCTAACTTTGATTGAAGGTCCAATTAATTCAACTCGAATGTCAAGACGATTTGGTTCGAGTCAAAAGTCGATATGAGTAGATTTTTTATACTTGTGGACTTTTTTCATCCTGATTAAATGAGAAATTCCACAACTTATAAAATTTCAATTTTTTTCTTTTTTTAGTTAATTTCAAATTTTATTATTTTAATTATTTAAAATACTTCTTAAAATTTATCAACTTTTTTTTTTAATTTTCTAGTCAAAACAAATAATTTTAATTTAAAAAATTTACAAATTCTTCAAATAAATGAATTATTCTCTGAACCGAATACTAATGTTTTTAACATTGCCTTTGACACTTAAAGTCAAATTTTGACCGTAGTTAAGTTCCTTTTATGTCTTAAATGGAAAGCTTTTAACCTTAATATTAGATTGGCCACATTCAACCAATCTTGAGGTTTAATTCTAATTTGTATTCTGTAAACTTCAGTACACGTATGATCAAATTAACCACTTTCAAATTGGAGTAAAATACCTTAGTCAAATATTCGCAACAAGTATAATTTTAATAGACAAATTGATTCAAGCCCTAATATGTTAGGTGTGGATATAAGTGTAATTTAGATTCACCAAATACCTCTTGATGTGGACAATTTTCCTGGATGCAAGATTCTTTGCATATTTATGATAAAAAAATACTTTATGAAATTCATCACTTAAACATCAATATGTGTTGACAACCAACATACTACACATAAAATTAATATGTCTTTCCAAACTTGTAACACTATTATTTATATTTTCTATTTCCCTCCATACATTTTTTTTACATCTACTATATTAAAATAATAATTTATTTTTATGGACGGAAAAGAAAATAAAATAAAAATAAAAAAATAAAAAATTCAAACAAAATAACATAACATAGAAATCAAATATTACATAATATAGGCGAGAATCTTAAAAAATGTCCAAGAGTAATGGTGATTTTAAAATTATGACACTAAAATATTTTAATAATAAAAGTTAAAACTATGCATAGGTTTTATTTTAACATAAATTTATTTTATAAAATCTATTATCTCTGAACTTTTTTCTAAACCTCTCTTCTACCTTCTTTCTATATTTTTGGCTTCATCCTTCATCTGTTTGAAGATTGAAGTATGTCATAGAATTCCTCGATGTAAAATTCATCTTTATATCTAATTAGTTTGTCTAATAAGGTAAGTTTCCTTTTTGCTCTTTCTTACAGTCGTTTAGGGTTAGGGGTTGTATGTCTGGTCTAGAAACTCTAATGAATCTTTGTTCAATTAAAATGTATGATGTAGGATCAGATCATTTGATATGAGCTTTCCTTTTGCATATATCACCTTCTTTATGGATAGGGTGTTAAGAGCCAAATGATATTGTGTTATGCTCTTAAACAGGTAAGGGAAGTTAGTTATTAAAATTCGATGGTGTCTTAGTATAAAATTGTGGTGAAAGAGTGATTTAGGTTAAATTGGATTTGATGTTATGTATGACTTGGTTGGTTGAGAATGTGAATTTGATTGATTGAATCTGAACTATGAATTGATTTGTTATGATGAGTGATATGGTGTTTGAATTCCAATGATGAGCATGTATGCATGAAATATGTAATCTATTTAAGGTGGTATGATTTCTTTAAATATGAGTTAGTCTGTTTCAATTGGAACTAGAGGGTGTATTTTTTACTTTAAAATTATTGGTTATGTTTGTTGATAAAGATTCTATAAGAGACATTTGATTGATGAAATTGGTGCTTCTTGAGTTAAAACATAGTTATATTATATAATCTTATAAAGTATATTAGATCTTCGAATAACTCACAAAGAGTCATTTTGATCAATTAAAACTTAGAGAAAGTTTCAACTTCTAATGCAGTGATAGACACCCCTATAGTGTTGTTGGGCGTAACAAAGTCAATGAGCTCCCTGACTTGTTGGAATTGTGCTGGGCGCCACTTCTAGACCGCCAGACACTTTGAAACCAGTGTTTTCCAAGGGGGAAGGAGGGTAGGGAGAGGGGGAGTAACTCCAAGCACCACTTACCTAACGGTAGGCACTACCCTGTTTTCCTATTCTGAGTCATCTCGAAAAAGGTTGTATTCTTGTTTCATTAGTCATTGGGTTGGGCTAAAATTTTAACAGTTGGTCCTAAACACATGGTTCTTCACTTTGAATTTTAGAATCTTTTATTAAAGGTCTGTGGGTAAAATAATGCATCTCGCAGTTTTGATGTAATTAATGGAATTGAATGTTAAGCTAATATAATAGAAAATGAATTATGAATTATTAACATGTAATTTGAAATAAATAATATGTGAATTATGTTATGAGATGAGTTTGGATTGAGGTAAAATGCATCAGTATGACATGGTGTAATGATTTAAGATTATATGACAATGTGTGATATGTATGATGTGGTGTGATGAATGAGTTATGTGTGATAGGTTGTTCTTTGACTATTTCTTGTGACGATTTTTACCCATTTGGTAATGTAAATTGATAATTAATTAATATGAATTTAGTTTATATGATGATGTAAAGGAATGTATGGATCGGAATAATTGGTTCTAAGAGATATGTTTTATGAAATTGTGATATTGTTATGAGTATGAAAGTGTAGCAATGGAATGGAAAGATGGAAATTATTGAATTGTATGTTTGTATAGGTTTGTGCTTCTAAGGGAGAAGTATTAATCCTTATTAGTTTAGTGTCATTCATTGACTCGGGATACGTGTTGGGTAGAAGTCATCATATACTCTACTAGATTTACAAACTCATATAAAGTGTCATAGTCTAGGTGGTGAGAGTTGAAGGAGACTCTTATGGAGGGATTAGGGATGATACTACTTGTCTGGCGATGACATAAGTAACATATCCCGTCTAGAGGGATTTGATTGATTTAGTTAGGCCAAGTGGATCCATGGCCTTTGTTATAATCCACTTTTATGACAGGTTTATTAGTGCCCAATTTAAGTGAATTTTAAAATAATTTTTGCAGTTATCTTGTTTTGATCTTGTTTAGATTCTGCTTAATTCACCCATATTAGTTTCTTTTGCAGTTCTTGATATCAACAAAGTCAAAGTGGAAAAATAAAGAAAATGAATGAAATTCAAGTAATCCAGACAAACTGACACAGGTGTAGCTGAGCTATAGAGTTGATGCTTGAGCCACACAAGAAAACTCATTACAAAGGAAAACCTCAAACACTACACCTAAGGCTAAGCTATGAAAACTCTTTCTCAAAGAAATTATCTTGAAGGCTAGAGCACCAGAACATAAGGCTTTGGCTATAATAAGCAAACTCTCATGAGGAGGAAACCTTAAGCACCCACCTTTGGAAAGATCTGGAATGCATCTTTTACAACTTGAGCCCAAAATGTACAACTTAAGCCCTAAGAAAGGCAGTTTGGAAATATTTAGAATAAAGCCTCTGCAACTCAAAGGCCAAAGTTGGAGCTTAGCACCGCCATAGACAATTTATAAATACAAACCTCATGTCCTAATTTTAGGCATTGAGTGAAGGATCAAATATGTAGTAATAGAGTAGGAATGAGTTTGTGAGGCCCGAGAGAGATGCTTTCATTGTAAATCTTATGTCTAGATGTTGCTGGAACTATATTGTAATATTTTATGAGTAGTTGAACTCTCTCGTATTTAGGATGGATGTAATCAATTCTAATTCTCTATACTTCTACTTCTTGAATATGTATTTATGCTTTCATTCAATTTGTTTGTAAAGTAGTTTGTGCTTGTTATTGGATGAATTGATGATTAATCTTATTTCTTTATGTTTTTGTTTTGCAATGGTGGAGCAAGGTTGTGTAGTGGACCTTCAAATTAGGATTCAGAGTGGTGCAATGGAGTGTTTATTAGTTGCTCGTTCTTGCAAGTTCCTTGTGGCTATGTGGTGGTGTCGTGACTGGGTTGTGCGATGGAGGAGGTGCAATTGCTCGTGATGGTCTTTGCGTCAATAGGTGGTGGTGCTTCACGATAGTCGTCGTTGTGGTGTAGGGTTTTGTGATGTTGTTTCTGGTGGTTGACAACATGGTTTGATGGTAGTGTCATGGTAGTTTGGTGTGGCTAGGGTTTCTGATTTGAGGTTGAAGATGATGATGTGGCTAAGGTTTCTAGTTTCTATTGTTCATTGATTTGAGTGATTTGATTCCACATTATTGTTCATTAAGCCACATCACTATTTTTTTTAATGTCGTTCAATCAATTTAACTGTAAGGGGTGCATTACTTCAATTTTTCAAAATTAGGAACTTTGAGATAAAAAAAAATTTAAAGGACTAATTTCAAACTTCCAACAAAAAACGGGAACCTCTAAAATGATTAAACAAAGAATAACATTCTTTTTAAACAATGGGCTCAAGGTTGAAGTAAAGGTGTTGCTCCCTCCACCACCCCAAGTGCTCATGCACCTCCCCATTATTTTCTTTTATTCCAAAAATACTCTACACCTCCCCACTATTTTCTTTTATTCCAAAAATACCCTACACCTCCCCATTATATTCAACAATCTTTCTCTTTCTCTCTCCACATTAATGGAGCATTCACAGCTCAGATTTAAACTTGTGATATATTGCAAAATTTTATTTACACTTTCCCTTAAATAAGTTTGATTCAATCTTATTTTCACTGTTCAATATTTTTTTTTCTTCAAATTACTTAATAAATGGTAAAATTTTGTTCTAAATTTCTAGAAAAATGTTTATATATATGTGTGTTTTTTTTACATTTAATATCTATAATTTTTAACATTATATTATGTTTTAACTTACCGACATGTTTGACTCAAATAACTTGAAAAAAGTATTTAATTTATTAGATAAATAATATAAAAATATTATTAAATACTTAAAATATAAAAGAAAAGTTATTTGTTAAAGATTTAGAATTTATTTAGTTCTTTCGTCATTATAAAATTAGTATATAATAATAATAATATATTATTTACTATTAATATTATTATGTTTATTATTTTGTATTTGCATCTAACTTTTAAGTTTATAAAATGGAAGTGGTAATATTGAAGTTTCCTTTGAATTTTATATTTTGCAATATATCACAAGTTTAAATCTAAGCCATATGAATGCTCCATTAATGCAGAGAGAAAGAGAAAGATTGTTGAGGATAGTAGGGAGGTGTAGGGTATTTTTGGAATAAAAGAAAATAGTGGAAAAGTGTAGAGTATTTTTAGAATAAAAGAAAATAGTATGAAGGTGCAGAAGCACTTCGGGTGGTGGAGGGAGCAACACCCTTGAAGTAAAGGTGTGATGTGTTGTTGATGTTTTTGAATTTTTATTTTAACATTATGCAAAGACACTCTAGTCATATTGTCACTCTTGGACCAATCTTCTTAGTTGATGTATAGAGTGTAAATGTCCATGAAATGTTAAAATAGTCATAGTCAATATTGTATAACTATCACATAACCATGCAATGATATAATTATCACAACGTTATCGGCTTAGGATTCAACATTCCACATCAACGTAAATTAATACGATGTTAAATAAGTATGGGTATAGATTGAATTTTTCAAAATCTAGTATAGATATAATATTTTGAATTAGATCTATAATATATGTTCATTTTAACTAAGACAATTATATTTGAATTTTTTTCAATCCAATTTAAAATAGGTTAAATTTATATTGAATTCATTTTGTTAATTAGATATGGGTTGGGCTCACTAGGTTGACCTTCTACCTGAACTAACTCTCTCAACCTTCAGGCGAGATCGACTCGTCTCAATTCTTCAGTCTGAGTCAACTTGACTCAATCTTCAGCTTGGGTAGATTCAGCTCTAGTTAAATTGATTTGACTTGACCTTTGTCTTAAGACGATTCAGTTCAACATTCGCTTTAAGTCGATTTGGTTCAACATTCACTCTGAGTTAACTCTATTCAATTTTGGATCCAGATTAATTTGGTTCAACCTGGTCTTTAATCATTTTATCTTGACTTAGATACATCTTGATTTTAAATTTTCAAAATTGAGAAAACGATCCAATCTAAATTTAATTAAGTGAATAAGATTTAAGATTCAAAATCCAAAACTATGGATTTAAATTTAGGATAAATCCAGTTGTACCAGCAGGGACCAGGCGCCGTACGGGACAGACATCAACGTCATTGGACCATCAAACGGACCGGACGCCCACGTCACCGTATGGGACCCAGGAGACTACCCTTCTACTTACTGTTGGGAAGGGTTGGGCATGGTAGGCCAGACGCCCGTATGCCCATGACCATGCAACCTTACCGCTTGACACTTGGGGAAAAAACAACTCGCCCGAAATCGGCCGGCCAGGCCGGGGACCCGTCAAGGGCGGCCAGTCATGAGGATAATTCCCGCGAGGACGGCCGCCCGCGTTACTAATCAACTTAGTTTAAGGTAAGTAGGGGTTTAAAAGCTATTGGGCTGATTTGGGCCGTGATTAACTTTTCACTAATCCCAAGCTCATAGCGAAAACTATAAATACAGATCCAGGGTGAGTGGTAGATAGGTTGCATTTACTGCACATTTATTATTGTCTAAGAAAAACGCCATAGCTCTCAACTGACTTTGGCATCGGAGAATCTTTCGCAGGTCTCCCACCCGCGGACTGAAGAGAAAATTGAGGAGCGAATACGGAGAATCCGACGTACGGAGCGCGAGCAAGTGAAGACGTGAAGACGTTGGACGAACACAGCCCTCACATGCGAAACACCAGTGAAATGAAAGCTATATAGATTTTGGATTATTATATATTAGATCTCAAAATTTGAATTTTTTGTCCCCACCCTTAACGTTAAACTACAATACAAATAGAACGTCCAAACCTAACGTTGTCACGTGGAGCTTCATACATAACGGACTTTCACGTCCAAAGGATAGGCCTAAATATACGGAGAGGGAGTTTCTACTGAAGTAAGCTCATTCCACTTTTTCCACCACCACTTGAAAACTCCTTACTTGATTTTGGAGCGTTTAAAGTGCTACACTTAAAAAGAGAATCTCATTCACCACGCAGCCATTACTTTTTGAGCCAGCATCACAACACACGTAATCTTAGATGTGGTCGAAACATGTTAAAAACACGAATACAAGAGACAACGGATCCCAAAAATAGATATATACAGTGGTGAATGTGTAATCTTCGTTGAGATGGTTAATATGTCACAGGGTGAAAAGAAAACGTGTCAATATTCTGCCTTAAAATATCCATAAAGTGTAAATGTTAAATACACGATAACATGTTCCATACTTCAATCATTTGCTACATTATACATGGAGACCAGTAAAACAATGAAATTTAGGGTAAATATTTGCAGTGCTTTACAAAAGAGCCAACGCCAAAATATTTAATCAAAATCGATTAGAATATTATACAATCAAAAGAATACAGCTATAGTTTTATGCTAATGAATAAGTTATGTATCCTAAACCAGTAAAAAGGAAACTAAAACAGACCAATGTAAACATCTTTTTCATGTAAAATATGTAGTTCACCCCACCCCCAAACTCGGGGAACAGCTTACAATAAAGGGGAAAAATTGAATAATAATTAACGGTTTACAAGATCTATTCGTTAACTACCGACTCCATCCGAGAGTTAGTTGAGACTGCAGCCTTGAAATGAGGCTTGGAAGGGAAAATAAAAACAGAATTTGAAGAATTTGAAGGCTGGTATGCTGCTGAATATCTCACTGAAGTCATGGAAAATTTAGGTAACTGTTGCATGCCTGAGACAAGTGGGACAAGTTTGTAACTGAGAATGTGCTCGGATTTTGGAAGAACATATATAGTGTCATTATGATATCCGGATAATACAAAACTCTGTGCGTCCCCAAGTGAGTATTTGATTTCTTGCAGTAATTGTGTCTGGTTGGAAATTCTAATATAATACGTAAAGGGATCTCCTACGACGGCATAAGGGGGGCATTCAAAACTAACAATCAATGGTGGTAACTCCACGTTCACATCTGGCAGCTTTTGTTTAGTCACAACCCAAGATAATGTTGAAGTAGAAGCACATTTCTCGTCAATCCCAAGGTCTCTCCTCCATTTCAAACACAGAGTTCCGAGACTGAGCTTAGAAATGTTCATATTGGAACTGACTGAGAAAACCTTCTTGAACACTTCCCCAGGAACAAGAAGTGCGGGATTTGCAAGCTCCTCGCTTGCATGTTGAATAGAACACGTCCTTTCAGCATTATCCTCTACTTCTATACGCATGGACTTTAACCTTAACGGCAACTCAGTGCAGTTTTTTGCGCTAACAATGAGCACATTCTTTTGATTCAAAGGAAGTGATTCTGAATGATTAGACTCTGAGGCTTGCTTGCTCTTAGAGAGTAGCAATGGGTCTCGTCTGAATGGCATCAAATAATGATGGTTAAGAACAATAGCATTGTGCCCTTCAATTTGCAAATGCTTGTGAACATGGACTGTCTGTGTATTTAATTCATTACGGTAAGGAGTATAACCCAAAGATACATATAGCATAATTGGTTTAGGTCGGTGCCACTTGATTTCTAATTTGCATGACCAGGAATCCCCATTTTTAATAATGGGAACGGAAATCAATCCAAATGATTGCTGTATTTTCTTTATTTTGTCAGAATCTAAGTGAGAATCATCTTCTCCTTCCGGTCCAGATATACCAAGCAGCTGAACATGATGACTATCCAGAGCATATGGCTCATTGTCCCTTGGACTAAACAAGCCACCCCCCTTCACATCCACGAGATTTATCTTCAATTCACCTGAGTAGACATCATGTCCTTTAGAAACCAATGTTACGGGTACCAAGAAAACTTCTCCCACCAATGCAGGACTTGAGGCACCAAGATGCAGATCTACTTGTGGATCTTGTTCTTCAACTTGGGTGTACTTCTGACCAGATAACACGAGAATAGGATCCTTTATTGGAACAGTTTGTACACAGTCCTCCAATGTCCAAAGAGGTAAACTATCCAGAGAAGCAGGGCTTTCAGCTCTACAGCAGATTGACAAGTGTGATCCAATTTTTGCAATAACAGATAGGCATTCAAGTTTTCCACTTTGATCTGGAAATCATATAATGAACCCAAATCACATTCAACATAAAATAGATACAGAGCAATACTTCTAATGGTAAAAGATATGTATGTGACAAGGTAGAAATAAGTGAGGCACACAAAACAGTACACATACTACTCTACTACTATAGAACCAAGGATAATATGACGGACAGATCTTATTGAAAGACCACTCTGATAAATCCATACCAATTTTGAAAGACATATAACAGCTTCTGCAAGATTTATAAATGTCCCAGCGTTAGCCAGAGATAGCATCATAAACAACATAAATTATGGATGGCAAGATACCAAGGCAGGGGACATCATATACTATAGAACATTTGAAACGTACCAGCCTAGGTTATTTGCTTATAGAAACAATAGGCGCACTGAACTTAACAACTAAATAGGAAAATAAATTTCATCAAGAGCAACCGACTTACCACTTTGGATATCATAGGTCAACCTTAGCCATTTGTTTGATTCAAGTGAAAGAGACGGTGCTGTCTCTGTTCGATGATGTTGAATACCATCACTAACTTCTACTGACTGAGACTTTTGGCCATTTGTAACAGAGAAATTGCAATTTGATTGGTTGAATTGGATTTCTAATCCATCAATCTCAACAGTAAGGGGTAAGTGTGAAAGAAGTGATACTGTAATCAAGGTTGATGCCCCAGGCTTGATTGACTGTTCATGGAAAGCAACTGATGCCAGCATCACCAACCTAAGAGGACTGACAAGATCAACCTCAAGCTGAAGTGATTCCTCTGTTGAGATCTTCAAATTACTTTGGTGTTCATTTGTTGCCAATCCTGAAGCTCCACTGACAAGCTCAAAAACCTCATTGTGTACAATTTCTCTTTGCAGTAAATTTGCAGGACCAGCTGGACCAGTGTCTTGCCGGACACCAGTATCAGATGATACTGGCAAAGCAGCCATTTCAAGGGAATACTCCACAAAATCTTTAATAGCACCACTTTTCCTGGAGCATTCTCGCAGGTAACCCAAGACATCCCATAATAAAGTTACCCATCCCTCTTTTCTGTATAGGCTTGCTATAGTATCAAAAATTTGTTTTGCATTACTGATGTCACCTTCAGAAAAATATTCTCTGGCCATCTGGAACCCACAAAAAGAGCTCATCCTCAGAATTTTAATACTGCCGTAGGATTCATATGCTTTTTTAAGAAGTGCTATAATTTCAAGTGAATCTCGGAACCTTTTTCCTTCAGAGACAGCATAGCAGATGTATTCTTCATCACTGAGACTGTAAATCCAAATGAAAACAATAGTTTACAAGATGTTAAATATCAAAATATGAAATTATTTACCACTCAACTAAGACTTACGGTAGCATTTCAACATTATCTCCTTGTTCAAGTAATCGGGCAAATTGACCCACATACACTGAAGGAACAACAGACTCAACAACACTATCATTCTCACTGCTAGTTTCTGACATTGAGATTGCAAGCTCCAGCGCTGATCTCTTCTCACTCAAGTAGTGAGCTGCTAACTGTTTCAAATAGATGAATACAATTACTCAGGGAAGTCTATAAAAGATACACCTAATTCACAAAACAACTTTGCATGCACAAATAGATTATGATAAATCATTAGATTCTGATACAACATACATAAACACATTGCAAACACATAAATATGTGAGCAAACGACACTCACAGCACAGTTACAAGTTATGAAGGGCACCAAACCACTGATTTGAAAGTTGATAATTGTGAATAGAGCCAAATGCAATAACAATATAAATTATGAACAGAAAAGTGGGGGCAGGGAGGGAAAGGAAAAAAAAAACATGGAAATGGTAAAGTTAAAAAAATATTAACTATACTCCATGTTATTAGTTTCTCCTTTTTAATAAACATATATTAAAGTTCTATATTGACAGTGAAAATTAGAAGCACCAAAAAGGATATAACTTATACCACAATTTCTCCTCCAGCATCCCCCACAAATTGGAGGGAACAGAAACATAACTATTGAACACTTTGGAGTATTAGTTATGATATGATCCATCGTTTCCCTTCCCCCATATTTTCTGATTTCATGACAACATTTCCTTGTCCTTCCCATATTTTGCACCAAACATAGCCATAATGTTTCACCAACATTAAAACTTGAAGCAAGCATAAATGAATTAAATAAATGGAATGGAAGTATTAATAGAGACCTAAGTCACACTGAGAAACATGTCAAAAAGCATGTCATAAAACTATGATATATTTGATTCACCAAAACCACCTAGAATATCTGTTGAATCCGAGAGATTGATAAAGGTTCAAATTCATGTGAATCAAAGTGGAATCAAGATAAGCAGAATGAGAGAAGCTGAAGCCAAGATGACTCTCACAGAAGCATCAATGATCAAAACTAACTTAGATTGAAGTACTCATGGAAATTGATGGTTTGGATAGTCATTTTCATTGTAAATCTTTAAACAATATAACACCACAATTAAAAAGACTGACCAAGGGCATTAGGGTCACATTGAGAGGGGTTTGGGGAGGGTAGGCATACAAATCTTACCACAACAGAGGAGTTATTTCCTACATTTGAACCCTAAGAGAGAATATTTGAATCCTGACCTCAAAGTCACAAGCTAGAAACCTACCATTGCATCAAAGCTTGCACTCATATGTGAACAAAAAATCAAACCAGTATTCCTAAACAAGGTAATTAGATAAATGTTTCAACATATGGCTTGACAGTTTCTTTCCTAGGAGGCAACCACTGCCAAGTAAAGAGTCAGGTATCATAATTAAAAGGTACAAAACATTGAGGAAAAAGGATCGGTGCTCTAGAGTAGATGTAAATGACAAATAAATGCAACAAAGGTCATACTGTTGTAGTGGTGAGGGGATGAATCAAGAGAAAGTAGGATGTAGCAGGTACTAATAAGATCTACAAGCTTACTTAAGATGATTTTGCGATGTAGGAAGAAGAAACAAAGGCTGTAATGAGAAAATGGATAAAATATGAAGATATTTCAATTACAAGAGCGACATAGTTGTTAAGATATTTCACACAAAGAATAACACCAAAAAACTTCACATATGATTTGAACATTCCTAGCTTTAGGAGATGAGTTGGACCTAGTCTATTTCTAGTAGTATGATGCCAAATTTTCTCCAGTCTTATTGTTGGAGTACCTTCAAATGTTCAGTCCTATAAATTTCATGTTTTAGAAGCCAATCTTCGGCCTGAGAGGTGTGTTAATATGTCTTACATTGATTAGAAATATGATAGAAGAATGCCTCTTTCTGAGGGTATAGAGCAAACAGAAGTGGTAAAGTCATTTCCCTTTCTCAACAACAAGATAGTTAAAGAGATGTGCTCACTTGGTAATAATAGGCAGGATAATATTCCCATTCAGACATAGGTTTGGATAAAGTACTAAGGTTAGGTGAAGAGCTTTGAGTTATTTTTGAACTTGTCTCCAACAATTCACCAAATACCAAAAACTGCCTACTCATCCACTCCCAGTGAAGAAAAGTTCCTTCTGGTGCACCAACAAGCCTTTTATATGCATTCTTATGCTGGCGAAACCACCCCACCGCTTCTGCAACCTTCCCACTGTGCAGTAACAAGGTTGATATTTTGAAATGTAATTGTTCAGATATAGATTTTATCTCAACTAAGCGTTGTACTGCCGGCAACCTTGTTGTCACCCCAACAATCTGTAGTATAATACAAACAGAAAACACATGTTATAAAACTTGGCTTTGTGAATATATATATATATATATATATATATATATATATATATATATATATATATATATCTATCTTGTAAGCACACAAACACGTAAAATATAGAACACATGCACTTGAATCCAAATATAAGATTTTGTGTCAAAGACAAATTAAAGACAAAATAAGTATAATTGAATCTGTTAAACATATGTAAAACTATAAAGTTAGTTGCAATGAATGCGCTTGGAGGATGTGAAACATTGCTACTAACAAGGCTCTGACTTATGAGGGCAAAATATTGGGGACAGTGATACGCTTTCTTTCATTAGTTCAAACAATAGACGTAAGGAAGTCATACAGCGCCAATAATAGCATTTTCAATATCATGATCCATAAATGGTGAAAACAAATTAAATAAAGAAAACACATTAAAACAACTCCACGCACCTCTCGCAGCGTATGGTAGGCCTCCTCATAAAATTTCAATGCTTCTGGCCAGTCACCTCGGAATTCTGCATATACAGCAACCTAGCAATTCATGGCATCTAGATAAATAATGCACATTTTTTTTTATAAAAACACATAATATACAAATTCACAGAAGTTATGCAGTAAATGAAATGGCACAAGAAAGTCAAAGAACAAATGTAATTCCAGCTTCCATTTCTACCTTTTCTTTTTCATGAAAGCCGCTATATTCAATATTTAAATTGATGTTACAGTCACAATTTCATCCCAATCTTCTATATTGTAGAAAATTGCAGACAAATGTCGGCACAATTGCTGTTGTATTGTGATGCAATCACACAAACCCAAAAACCTTGACCTCAATGCGTTGGCAGACATTTTTAAAACCTTGGTTACTTCAAAAACGAAAAAGGAAAAAACGAGAGGAGGAAAAAGAATATTCTTACTTTGAAGCAGTAGCGAACAATCAACTCAACCGAGTTAGCATTCTTCTTCTCTATCCGCTGCTTAATCCTTCTCCCTTCTTCTCTATAATACGTGACGGCCAATTCAGAAAACGTACTCGCCAGCCTACACCCAAAATCGACAGCGTCAAGAGAGAAAATCGACACAATTCCCAGAAAAATGTAGAGCAAGTGCATTGCACGTGCCTGTGAAGAGAGACTTTGAGATTGGCAGTGTCGTTAGGGTTCAAAACGATGACATATTTGGCATCTACCTCCGCTCGCTTCCGCAAGGCAATCATTCTATCTTCGCTGATCTCATCTGCATTGTTGCTCACCACGACAACCACCGCGAACTTGATGCTCCTCCCGCGAATCACAGCCCTGAAAGGGAACAACAAAAGATAAAGCTACTGTTTATGAACGAATAAAGAAAGTGTGTGAGTGAGAGAGAGAGAGTACTTGATGGAATCGAGATCGGAGCAGAGTTGGAGCCACTCAGCGGGGTCACCGTTGAGGTGGTGTGAGGGGAAGAGAGCGGCGAGGAGAGAGGGGGATTTGGTCCGGTGTTTGAGGAGCCAATCGCGTTTGAGGATGCCAGGAACGACGGGCGAGGGTGACGTGGCAGTTGGATCCGGGTCCGTTTTGTTGTTGAAGAGATGGATGATTTTGGAGATGTCGGGGAGGGCTAGGGTGTTGATGGGAGGCTGCGCTGACAAGAAGTGGGTGGAGATGAGGGTGTGGAGCTCCGGGCACCCCACCAAGGACGCCAATGTCACCGGCGGAGTGCGCACCTCTTCCGGGTACTCTTCCATCGGATCGGATCCACTTCAAGAGCTGCTGCGTCTGTTACTGTTTACTTGCGAATTGCGAGTTTCACTGCTCTTGTTGCTGTTATGAAATGTGAACCATGACCAACAAGGGACACGGAATTCTCAAAATGGCTAAAATAACTTGTTGCATAAAATTATTTTAGATTTTTTTTTTTACATCATGAAGTTCTCTTTAGAAATGGATTAAATTTTTCTAATACCTTCTAAATCATTTTTAAACAAAATCATTTTGCAACTTAGATTTCATTTATTTTACTAATAAACTAGTAGACATGCACCTAAGAGAAAGAGTGAATTCAATAATATGTAAGGAGTGATTGTGTAAATATTTTGTCACCTCTTGAAATATTTTTAATGTTGCACTAAACAATTCTTCTAGTAGTTCAGGTGTAAGGAATTAATGTAGAAAAACTATAATTATCTATTTTTAATATTATATTAAATTATATTTGTAGCATAGTTCAGACGACCTGGACGATAGGGAGTAGTTAGACAGTCTAAAGACGTGAGATACTAGAAGTAAAGTAAAATTTCGCTAAGAAGGACCAGACGGAGGTGAGGAGATGGAGGTGAAAGGGTCGGACGACCTATCTTGGTAATCAATTCGTAGAACAAAGTCAAAGGTAAGTATTGATTAAGTGTAATGGACCGAGGTTGGGTCGTGATTAACTTTTCCTTATTCTCAAATAATCATCAAAAATTTAAATAGAGCTCAAACATAAGATATAAGTTACTGTGCATTTAAGACTACGGATTATTTACCGACTTAAACATCAGAGCATCTTCGACACGTACCCCGGTTGGAATGAAGGCGAAGATAAGACGAAAATATGTGAAGGTGTTTATAGAAGTTTCTTGACCATATACCCGAAATAATATTATACTCTCTTTTCATTTTAAAACAATGTTAAATATAATTTTAGTTTCTAAATTATTATACAAAATTGGGTATCATTTTTTCTTAAAATTTAATATTGTTTGGTTCGAGTAATAATATGCAAAAATTTTAATTAGGTATAAATATTGATAATACTCGAAATTCTTAACTAAGTAGGGGAATGGAGATGTGCATATTCGTCTCATCCACGTTTCTATTTATATTATTAAAATATTTATAGTCTATAATATATATATATATATATATATATATATATATATATATATATATATATGGGGTTTGCTAACGCGCGTATGCCTGTTTTTGTTGGTACATTTTAGCAATGTGTACCGGATTTTAGTAGACAAAAATACCCTTATATATCATATTATATATCATAGATTCTAAGTTTTAAGGTTAAGGGTATTTTAATAATTTTCATTCTCAAAACTTAAAAAAAAAAAAAAGAAACCCCCCAAACCCTTACTCACCTCTCTCATTCCTCTCAATCCTTTCTCTTTCATCTCTCTCACTCCAACCTTTTCTCTGTCATCCTACTGTAGCCCCAATTGAAAAAATCAGAAACATTTGCCTTTAAACAATTTGCCTTTGTAAAGAGTTGAGTCATTGACATATTCACCTTCAGGCAAAGGTTCATTTAAGATCTCTTCAATTTCACCATCTTCACTAATATCTCTAATTTCATCATCTGCATATGTTGAATCATCATCTCTAAAAAAACCCTCCAAGTCAATTATCAATTCTTTCGGATGTCATTATGCTTGTGAAAATTAGATACAACAAAAATTATAAAATGAAAACTCATTATAAAGTCATTTTTTGTAAGAAATTGTTTAACAACGAGTGTTTCTGATTTTTTCCAGGCCAATTACCAATTCCTTTGATGTCATTATGCTTGTGAAAATTAGATAAAATTAGATAAGACAAAAATTATAAAATAAAAACTCATTATAAAATCATTTTTTGTAAGAAATTGTTTAACAACAAGTATTTCTGATTTTTTTTCCAGGTCAATTACCAATTCCTTTATGCTTGTGAAAATTGGATAAAACTAGATAAGACAAAAATTATAAGATCAAAACTCATTATAAAATCATTTTTTTGTAAGATTCTTTAACGACAAGTGTTTTTGATTTTTTAAATTGGAGCTACAGTAGGGTGTTTCTGATTTTTTCAATTGGGGCTACAGGTAAGAGAAAGGGTTGAGAGGAATGAGAGAGGTCAGTAAGGGTTTGGGGGGTTTCTTTTTTTTTTTTTTTTTAATTTTGAGATTGAAAATTATTAAAATACCCTTAACCTTAAAACTTAGAATCCATGATATATAAGGATATTTTTGTCTACTAAAATCCGGTACATTGCTAAAATGTACCAACTGAAAAACAGGCGTACGCGCGTTAGCAAAACCATATATATATATATATATATATATATATATATATGTATGTATATAAGTCTTTAGTTTTATAATTTTTATATTTTTTTCACTTATACATTTTTTTCTCTTTTAATTGTTTGAGTTGACATGAAATTTATTTACATCTCTAACATATTTTTCTTTTTATCACAAGTATAATTATGTTCAAATAATGTATTTAATCAAATATTTTTATGTCTCACATTTTAATATTTTTACTCTTTTTTAACATACAGGTTAAGTTTTTAATATCATAAACCCATCATTTCCTATGTTATATAAAAAAGCTTATCTTTTTTATTATCTTATTCTTAATTTTTATTTCGTTTGAAGAACTCTTTTTATTTTGCTAAAACAATTTTTATTATCTTTCAATGGTTTGATATTTAAAATTTTTTCTTAAAACGTATTTTTCATCTTATTATACCTTTAATTATACATTTTATTTACCATTGTGATTTCATTCATTCAATTGTAACATCTCGTAATCTCACACTTGATAATTCATAATTTATGTATTCTAGAATTACATTTAAGGTAACATCTCATAATCTCACACTTGAAAATTCATAGTTGATATATATTTATATGTATTAAACTCAGATTTCAACTACAAATTCATAAATATAACTCGAATTCTTCTACTTTATTCTTCTATCTCTCCCTTCATTGGCACTGAATCAGACGACATTCCTTCATCTGCTCCCGTATAACGAATTATACGATCATCGCACATACCCAAACACAAACAAGTAGGGTGAGATAATATGCAACCAATCATTTATAAAACATGCATAATTACTTTGATGCACTCAACAAACCTCATATAATAATTATGTCAGACACCCTCATACCATCATACAACAATTGCATCATACATACTCATATCATCATACAACAATCGCATAATAGATATTTATACCATCATACAGCAATCGCATCATAGATACTCATCCCACAATACCACAATTTCTAATAGACACTCATCCCACAATACTTAATAGACACTCGTTCCACAATACTCAATAGACACTCATTCCACAATACCCAATAGACACTCATTCCACAATACCCAATAAACACTTATTCCGATGATATGTTGATGAGCAGTCACAGGAGGTTATGCACTTGTGATGCCTTCTACTTCCTCTTACAAATACACTTCCAAAATACTCCATATCATCCACAAGGTTAGTCCTCAACACTATGTCCAAAATCGACACATAGACCAGGACCTCCTGCCCCTCTCACCACATAATTCATCCTTCTCTACTTGAGACTGGATGATTATTAGAGTATCAGGATAACCTACAACATCAGGACCCTCAACATCAACATATACACAAATACCATATCATTACTGAATCTCTCCACGAGACTCATACCATACTCATATTCCTCAACTCATATTATACCCTTACAAAATATCCCCATAATACTCATATCATGTTCAGACGCATAAATTCAAATCCAATATAATCCCATCATCGTAGAAATCATACAAAATGAATATATCACAAAATAAATTAACAATACTAAAATATCACCATAAATGGTCACCGGAGAAGAATCAAATGTTTGACGAATCAAATTCACCATAAACGCCAGTACATATGACTAGTCACAACTTACTGGATTTGACCAGGGTTGCTCTATGATCAGGGATGTATCAACTCCGATTTTTAAGATTCCTCTATCCTACCATCACAATTATAATTCATAATTTCATATCTACCACAATAACATGAATTTATCAGACATTTTTATTCCAACGAGATATATTGCAATATAATTTAACAGTACATAATCTGTTCAACAAGATTTAAGTTAAAAACTTGTCGAGTAGACTTCCAGGAAAGAGAGGTGAGTCACAATGGACAACTTAAGTACCAAGTCTTTCCTTAGCCAAAGTGTTCCTCAACTAATTTTAACAAATTTCTTATTTACAGATTCAAAACAACAACATATAATATTAACACAAAAATTCAATATAGATAGATATATAACAAGCACCTATGTTTTTCATTAACAGTATTCACACAGAATTTCAAGACATGAATAGTAATAAAACAATACTAAATCATAATATAAAAGCTTAGAAAGGTTAGCTCCCCTACCTCTATTCCAGACTTAATCTCTTGCTCAGAATTTGTTTCCCCGAAAATCCTCCAGAACCTCTACTCTTCTTGCAACTAAAAATTTCTTCCTAACTCTTTATTCTCTATTTCTCAAGCTCTCACTTGATTCTTCCTCTCTTTGTGCATAATAGCCTCCCCTCTCATGGCTATTTATAGTCCAAAAAATTTTACTATTCACCAATTTTTTAATATTATTTATTATTTTAATATTATTTTATTATATTAATATTTTAATCACCACTTGCATATTGGATTCCTCAATAATGCCTTAAAACATGGAGTGTTTTATCCACTATCAATATTTTAATTTTTTTTAACAAAAAGGTAGAAAAAAGTTTGAACCCATCTTCTTGAAATCACCACAATTTTCTACCAATAGCTATCAAAATTTCTTATTTAGCTTTACACGTTTTATTTTTACATAAACTAATTATTATATTTTCCATTCACAAAGAATTTTATTACTACTAGTAATAAAATTGTTATTATTAAGGTAAATATTTTTCATGGGTCTTACATCAACGATCTATTAAATTGTTTCTAAAACACATATTTAATTATTTTTACTTTTTTTCTAATACTTTTATTTGTTTTTTATTTGTATAATGTAAAATAAAGTTTTGATATTTTTTATATAATTATTTTATTTTTTAACTAATCACCGTAAGTGTAATTTTATCATGGAAATAATTTTTTTATTATAATATAATAATTTAATGTGATTATATGAATCTTTTTTATCATTATCCAACATATATTAAAATTCAAAAGATAAAAGATTTATGTCAAATTTTAATTATTATTAGTTTAATTTTTTTTTATTTTGTTACAGTGGAACTACAAAAAAAAATCATGATTTATCTATAAATTATTATTTACGAATGCAAATTCATTCTTAGATAAATTAATCATTACATGTTAATATTACTTACCAATTATAATTTATAGGTAAACTTAACGTTACATACCAATTGATTTGGTTATGAATATGATTCAACCTTATATATTAACCTTACCTAGGGATTCAATCATCTATTTTTTTTATTTCCTCCATCTTAATAATTATAATTTTCTTTCTCTTCATCCTAACTATTAAATTAAACATACAAAGATAAATACAATATTAAATAAATTGTTTTTAATAAATATTAATTTTAATAGAAAAATTATAATATTTATATAAAAAATTAAATTTAGTTTTAATTTAGAGAAAAATGTTTTCTTTTAAACTAAGATTAAATTAAGAAAAATAACAAATACAGGAAGTAAATTGAGGTTTTTCAAATAACATATAACAGTGACACAACATTATCATTGTCACGTTAGATTATCTTATCACGTGACCTATGTGTAACATTTTAATTTTTTAAAAAATAATAATTAAATTTTTTTTAAATAATATGTGATACATAATTTAATGTTGTTAGTATAATACTAAAAAAATTACATTAAATTTTAAAAAATAAAAATTCAATTAAAACCAGTAAAAAGTACCTAATTAAACATTTAGAACAAAAATGAAAATCAATCTAAAGTTTAAACCTAATAGATAAATGTTCTATAACTTTGATTATTATATTAGTCCATTGGGTTCAACCCTTTAACTTAAAATTTCGTTTTATCATTGTAGATTCAGTACACTTCTTAAAATCCTTTACAAATATATTTCAGTTTGAGATACATTAAATTGAATATAAAGTTAAAGTTAGGCAATAATATAATGAATCAATAATGTAACATCCCTAATTATATAACAACTTATATAATAAGGACGTCATCATTCCAATAAAGAGAACAATCATAGTAGAATAATAGTTTCGTAGTTGACATTACAGTCATCCACATAGAGGACAAAACTTAAAACTTAACCAGTTTAGAGTATTTCAAAATGACACTAACTTAAATTAGAAATCCTAAAAGACTATACTGCAGCATAAGCGTCCTCCAACTCTTGCTCCAAGGGAATCTCCTCGACAACATCTGCTCCCATCGAAGTGAATGATCATCGCCAAAGAAACATACCCAAGCAACACACAACACAGAAGCAAGGATGAGCTAGATATAAAAAGCATGTTATACATATAGTACAATTAATCCATGTCATCATGTTTAGTTACGTATAAAAGAATAATTAAAGCATACCCATTCAACCACGACTCACACACTCACACGACTCATCCGGATTTGTAAACCGTCGAACTATTGGTTGTCTTTGCACTTGCATAGTTCAACTGGCCCTCCCCAACACTAGCAAGGTAAATCCCCCAACCTGTCTATGTCTAAATTCAAAGACTATAGACGAGGACCTCCCTCTACTCTCACCACTTACATTGTTCTTCTCTATTTGAGCATGAACAATACTTTGAGTGTAGGGATAGACATACCAGTTCAAAGCTCCATACAGTTATACAGAACAACCACATTACTCCACACAACCACTTTCAATCATCTCTCCCTAAGATGTCCAATTCATACTCAATTACATCATACTATGCATTCCAAACATTCCACATACATGACAATCTGTTAAGCAAACAACATTAATCATACATTCATATACTTCCCACATAAATTCCATCATACTATGCATTCCAACCATCCCACAT
Source organism: Vigna umbellata (assembly GCF_029865625.1). Classification (NCBI taxonomy): domain Eukaryota; kingdom Viridiplantae; phylum Streptophyta; class Magnoliopsida; order Fabales; family Fabaceae; genus Vigna; species Vigna umbellata. The sequence goes on along the minus strand of NC_142165.1, from coordinate 85,426,117 downwards.
ACATGACAATCTGTTAAGCAAACAACATTAATCAATCCAATACACATTACTAGACAATAACAGTTCCAAGAGAACCACTAAACAACATAAAACCCCGTAACTCATACTTAGACAAAGAAAATGGCTTTGAAACCATCACCAACAGTTCCGGAAAGGTTCAAAATCTCCAAAACGACATAAGGAACATCCAAAACGGACATCTGAAACCCCAAAAACTATAAAAAACAAAGACAAAGCCACTTTTTGCGAACACCTCGCGCCCGGAGCCACAGTAGGGCGCTGGGCACGACTTTTTGCGAGACTCTCGTGCCTGGGCGCACCCGGAGGGCGCCGGGCGCGAACCAGAAGTCGTCCAGCCCCATACCAGTTGACAGCAACCATTTTACACCTGTTTTGATCAGTTTGATGACTCTAACAAGTCATAAATGACTTACCTAAGATATCCCAACAGCCCAAATGTGTTCAAAATCCCTACTTCCCAAAATCACTACCTCACTTCCTCTCAAAATGACCCAAGACTCTATCAGCTTGTTCAAAACAGTGTATACTTTCCTTACCTTCCACTTGATCACCCCTCCAACAGAATACATACATCAACATACCGATCTCAATATCATCTCAACCCAACCACATCCACAATCACAAATTTCCAGCATACAGTTCATACAGCAAATATCAAAATACAATTTCAACCCATAGAAAATGATCTAGCTCCCCTTACCTCTTGAAGACTTCCTTTGTAGACCTTGAATCAATCTTCACAAGACTTGCAGCACCTTGGCCTCCTTGCAACTCCAGAAACTCTCAACTTCACCTCTCTCACGGATTTTGCAGCAAGGACTTCACTCCCACAAGTGCAGAACCCATTTCTCCTTCTCCCACACTTGAAGATCTGTCCCAAGAGATATCATGGCCCCTTAATCCACTAAGAAGCACTAATAATTGGAAATGAGGTCTGCCCACGCTCCTCCCTGGCCCAAGGGACCAACCATTATAGGTCTGGAGCATATTCCCCAATTTTCCACGCAATCCCCACTTATTTCAGATCTTAAAACGTAAAAACTGATACCGCTCGCGCCGGGCGCCCCTTGGAATAGGGTGTTGGGCGCAAGTCTCCCAGCAGCACAATTGTTGCAACTTTGACAGTCCGGTTGACCCTCTTCCCGAAGTCAAAAATACGTGTATGAGTACTCAAATCAAAGCTCTTTGAGTCTACTATCCAATAAAAGAAGAATCAACTCAATTGATATTTTCTACAAAAAGTTATAATTAAAATAGTAAACCATGTCAAACTTTGACAGCATTCTATTTTACATTATAAGTTGAACTTTTTACCACTTGATAAGTTCTTGAGGTTCTAGGATCTTACAAATAAACCATAAATATAAGTATACGAGAGTCTTCCACCAATATTAATCCATTACTACAATAATAATTTATCTTTGTCATTTAGTCTATCAACCTCTTATCTTTAACCTCGAAACCTATATATTTCTACACTTCATGGTACCCAAATGATAACTTCTATGTCACAATTTTTTTCTTTTTACTGGTATCAACTTTTTGAATTGGATAAAAAAGCTTTTTCTTTATAATTAACTTGAAAAATAGTTTGCACACAACACCAAACAATCTCACACTTGATAATTCATAATTGATATATTGTAGCATTATATTGTAAACTCAGATTTTAACTATAAACTCATAAATATAACTCGAATTATTCTAATTTATTTTTCTATCTCTTTCTTCATTGGCACTGAATCAGATGACATTCTTCCATCTGTTCCCGTATAACGAATTATACTATCATCACATATTCACAAAACACAGACACACCAAATAATGAAGAAGGGATGATACTTATTTTCATTAAGTTTTGTCACGTAGAAATCCTATCCTCTAGTAACTTCTTGTAAGTAAAACTAGATTGTACAGAGTAAATTAATGTTTTGAATTTTTACAAAATTAATCTATGTAGCAGATAGCATAATGGCCATCAACATTCGTGACTTCATCTCTTGTTCAATGGAAAAGTTTGTGTTGCTCGACTCTTATATTGTATTTGGATAACCAATTTTAACAATTATAAAAAATTGAAATAATAAATTTTAATAATTAAAAAATTGAAATATATAATATTTGAATTACTTATAATTATGAAGAAATGGAGCAACTTTCACGGGAATCTACAAGTTATGAGGAAATGGAGTCTCCCATTTAACTTTGACCACAACATCAATGAAGTACTAAATTAGTTTCCTTGTGCTTTCTTTTAGTTTTTTTCTTTTTTTTATACCTTTGTTTTATCATAATTTTGTAAACTACGGTAATAATTCACCTAAAATTTTAAGTTCTAATTACCTTGAGAACATTTCTCTCTGTATCTCTTTTATTTATTCATTGCAAATATCAAATAACAACTTTAAATATAAGTTGAAATATTACTTTAGTTCTTATTTTTATTTGATTTTGTGAATTCAGTCTTAATATATTTTTTTTCTTAATAAAGATTCAATTTTCATCAATTTTACTTAATTTAAATTTTTTACTAATGTTGTTTAGATTTAACCTTAAATTGGCACCTTTCACCTGAGATTAAAGAGAAAATTGACAATCTTTCTTTACAAAATTATCGACTTAAAAAATATTCTTGTAAGAACAATATATGTTATGTATAGTGAATTTTTAACTAATTTTGATATTTTTTATTTTTTAATTTAAAAAATAGCCATATGTCAAATAAATATGTGACAAATAACAATATCACGTGTCCAGATCAATAACATATATTTAAGTCCAGGACACTTGATATAAACTTTTCATTTTTCATTAATTATTTAAATAATATTAAAAAAATATATAAATTGAACAAAAATGACGAAAATAAAAATATTATTCTAACAAAATTAAACAAAAATAAAAATTAAATTAATATTTTAATCTTATATATATATATATAACATAATGAAATCAACAAGGTAACGCCACTTTCTAAAGTTAAATATTACACAAATGTTAAGAACATTTAACTAATATTTTCAAATAAACTATCTCAATTTTTCCTTTTACTAAAACACAATCCTCCAAATATGTTTAATTACCATGTTTTATAAATCTAAATACATCAAACTAAAATGGCATCACTTAAGTGCCTACAATATAATGCTTTAAGCGATTAGAACTTGTAAATATTATTAGTTTGTGTTTCGGCAGGATTTATAACCCTAATCCAAAACATTCAAAGTTGTTTGCTTCGATGTCTAATTGTGTTGTCTTCTCTCTTCTCCTTGTCCAAGCCGCGGGAGAGGGTGCCTGCAAAAGACACTCTGACACTAAAGTCAGTGACTTTGCATAATAATCTTGTAATCAAGATTTAGTTATCAGCGCTTTATGTTTTGTTCAAGTTAAGTTACCTGTCTTCCTTGCCAGACAAATATTTATAAACTATAATGAGCTTACCGTTAGGTCTGACTCATTAACCACCGATGAATGACAATATTAATTGTCAATAAATGTCAATTATTTTTATTAACTCCCCGATAGTTATTACTATTAATTACCTTAACGGCTGATTTAACCGATCGGTTTATTGACCTGAGAGGTATCATCGGTCGGGCTGATTTAACCGATCGGTTCATTGAGCTAAGAGGTATCATTGGTCGGGCTGATTTAACCGATCGGTTCATTGACCTGAGAGATATCATCGGTTGGACGACTCTTCTGCACCCTTACCGTTCGGTCGGCTATGATCCCATAGTAACATAAGCCCCCCAAGCCTTAGCAAAATTTTTTGATATTGCGTTGGGTTTGTAAAGTTATATCGATCGGTAGAGGATTTTACCTGAGTTTCAATTCATACTAGCATGCATTCTTTATCGTCCGAGCGGGTTTTGCGCTAAGAGTTCCTTTGAAATGTTCCCAGACCCAGGCGAGAGTTCATGAAAGAGGATTTAGGTCTTAGGAGCTCTCTATAAGCATGCCCTAAGACCAAGGTGAGAGTTCACGAAAAAAATCTGCCTCACCCACTCGGTTTAGGTCTTAGGAGCTCTCTAGAAGCGTGCCCTAAGACCAAGGTGAGAGTTCACGAAAGAAATCTGCCTCACCCGCTCGGTTTAGGTCTTAGGAGCTCTCTAGAAGCGTGCCCTAAGACCAAGGTGAGAGTTCACAAAAGAAATCTGCCTGTCACTGACTTGAGCGTCGGAGTGTCTTTTGCAGGCACCCTCCCTCGCGGCTTGGACAAGGAGAAGAGAGAAGACAACACAACTGGACATCGGAGCAAACAACTTTGAATGTTTTGAATTAGGGTTCTAAATTCTACCGAAACATTTTGGCGCCCACCGTGGGACACCAAAATGTTTCGACAGGATTTAGAACTCTAATCCAAAACAGTTTGCATATCTTCACTTAAGAACTAATTAACAGTCTCTTAAAAATCAAAGTCTTGTCCAAACTTTATATTTTTTTCTACCAAGTGTTCGCGTTTAGAACAACTTCAATCTTTTTTAAGCTACTACTTGAAGTGAAAATTTTGATATTTAAACCAAGTCGTTTAAAGCAACAATGTCTTTGCTTTAAACGATGATTAATTACATATTCTTCTTCACTTGAGTAGTTGTTACATTTGTGATACTTTAATTGTGACACTCAAGGATTCTGTCAAAAAAAAATTGTCATTGATTCCATTTATGCATTTTGAATCACATTTATTAAGCATATTTTCCGTGGCAAATAATTGGGATCACAAATATTCATCACTTGTACAATTTCTTGATCACTTTTGTGATAAAATGTCTAAGGACCAAATATTTTAATCACAAATATTTATACATTAGAATTGGTCAAAAAATCAGCTTTTAGTCACAAAATTTACCTTTATTTATAATAATTATTTTATTGTCATAAAAGAAAGTATATTTTATCTATATACTTATTTTATTTTTGATCTTCCAAAATATTTTCGACGCATCATAAAAATAATTGAATATAAATTATATTATATTAAAATTTCAATAAATAAATAATATGGACAAATTTTATTTTAAGGAAAATAAAATATAGTAAATGTCGTGTTTATAATATGGAGTTAGCAAAAAGTTAGGAAATTATTTTTTTAAACTCCTTATTTTAATTTACTTTATTTGTGTAACTAAATTTCTCTATTTTTTCTAAAAAATCTATAAAAGTATTTGAACTAGCTTTTCCCTGTATAGAAAAATAAACTTGAAAAGTAGTACCTTATTTTAAAGTGAAACTTTAGACATAATTTTTAAAAAGTTAAATATATAAAAGATGTAGACATTAAATTAATTCATTTGTGGTGGGTTTTAAATTTAATCAATAAAAATATCGCATTATTAAATTAAAAATAGATAGTAGAAATATAAAAACTTAAATTAATATTATATATTGAATATTATTATGTTATACATATCTATTTTTTAAAAAGTTAAATATATAAAATATGTAGACATTAAATTAATTCATTTGTGGTGGGTCTTTTAAATTTAATCAATAAAAAAATCGCATTATTAAATTAAAAATAGATAGTAGAAATATAAAAACATAAAATAATATTATATATTGAATATTATTATGGTATATATATACACACTAGTGTTGTGAAACTAAGTTAGAATCTGCGGGTCAGATAAATCTGCGGGTCAATCTGACCTATCATGGGTTTCGGTCGGATGGAGTTTGAAAAAAATGTTATTTTTTATATATGTCAATTTTTAATTTGGTCCCTTAAAACGTAGCTCACTCGAATTGACTCACTAACCCACCTAATTTAATTATTTATTAATTTATGTTTTAATATTATTAGTTAACACTTTTATTGTTTTATAGATGGAGATAAAAAAAATATGTTTCAAAAAAAAATATTATGAATTTATTTATTCAAGACTCTAATATTATAAATGAATAAATAATACGTAGATGTATATTATACATTGTAAGACCCATAAAAAATATTTATAATAGTAAATTTTAGCATTTTATTAGTAATAATAATTTTAATGGATAGAAAAATGTAAATTTTGGATATAAAATTATAGTAATTCTAGAAGTAGAGGTTCACATTTTTGATAACTTATTTAGGATTTTTAAGAAAATTGAATAATAAAAAGTGAATAGTGAATAGTAAAAAAAAATTAAAATTTTGGAAGAGATAAACACTCCACGTATAATTGAATCATCAGAGATAAGAATTTAGCAAATAGTGATTAAAATAATATTTTTGTAATAGTAAATGAATAGTAAAAAAATGAATAGTAAAAAATGAATAGTAAAATTTTTTGAGCTATAAATAGCAAGGGAGGGAAGGCTGAAACTTACACCAAAATTCTAGAAAATTTTTTGAGAGAAGAGAGTTGGAGGAAATTCTAGTTGTAGAGGAGAAATTCTGGAAGTTTTCGGAGAACGGTTTCAAAGGAGGAGATTAAGTCTGGAATAGAGGTAAAGGGAGTTAAGTTTAAGTTTTGTTTTGTATTATCTTGAGTCTTGCATATGTTGCTTTTGTTTGATCTTAAATCTTGAATATGAAGTATTTTGTTTCTGTATGATCTTGAATTTTGAATGAGAACATGCTTCTCTGTTTAGATCCAAGTGTGATAGTTGTAAAATGTGATGTGATTATGTTATGCCATTTGTATGATTAGTTGTTTATTTTTTGTATTTTTGGATTGTTTCTCGAAACTTTTTATTTCTTTCCTTATTTATTTTTATTACATTTTTGGAAGGATTAAAAGTTATCTAACCGGCTCTACCAGATTCAACTTCTTGTTTCCCCATACTTTTTATTGTTTTCCTTATTCGTTTTTATTTTTGGAAGGATTAGAAGTTGTCTAACCGGCTTTGCCAGATTCAACTTCTTATTTCCCCAGACCTGTTATTGTTCTTATTATTTAATTACATTGTATTCCTGGAAGGATGAGAAGTTGTCTAACCGGTTCTGCCAGATTCAACTTCTTGTTTCCACAGAACTTTTACTGTTCTAATTAATTTTTATTGCATCTTCCTGAAAGGATGAGAAGTTGTCTAACCGGCTCTGCCAGATTCAACTTCTTGTTTCCCCAAGAATTTTTATTAAGATTATTTTAATGATTGTCAAACATTTGATTCTTCTCCGGTGACCATTTATAATAATATTTTATTATTGTTAATTTGTTTGTAATATATTTATCTTGTATGTGATGAATGTATTTTATGATGTTGATATGAAATTATGCATCTGAACATGATATGAGTATTATGGGGAGATTTTGTAATGGTATGATATGAGTTGAGGAATATGAGCATGTTATGAGTTTCATGGAGAGATTCTATATTGGTATGGTATTAGTGTATATGTTGATGTTGAGGGTCCTGTCGTTGGTGGTTATCCTAAAACTCTAATAATTGTCCAGTCTCAATTAGAGAAGGATGTGTTATATGGTGAGAGTAGTAGGAGGTTCTAGTCTATGTTCATAGACGTTAATGGACTAACCTTGTGGGTTATGTGATATATTATTTTTGGCCATAACTGTGTTGTAGATGTCACCACAAGTGCATGACCACCCGAGACTTCCATCAACATTATATCTGGATAATAGAGTCTAGTATGATAATTGCATCTTTGAATTTTGTATGGTAGCTCACCCTTACTTGTTTGTTTGTGCCGGAAAATCTTATTTTGCGATGATCGTATGACGTTCATGTTATACGGGAGCAGATGCTGAAACGACGTCCGAACCAATACAAGTGAAGCAGCAGAAAAATGAAGAGTAGTTTAAAAAAAAAAATTTAGAAGTGTTTTAATGATGTTTTAAAAAAAAATGTATTTCCAGTGTGAACTATGTTACTCTTAAATGGATGATTGTAATACTGTACGATGTTTATATTATTAATAAAATAATTTTGTGTGTGAGATATTTAATTTTTGGGGTGTTACATACATAACGTAAGAAATCAAATTAAAATTATAAATTTTAATAAATATTATATAGTATCGATTCTATTAGAAGATGTTTCTTCACAACCCAACTAGATTGAGAATTCTTTTCACATATGTAATATACACAACAAATTGTATTAATATAAAATTACTCAATAACTTGTTTTTATATATAAAAATTAATATAATATACATTTTTCAAAATATATTAAACTATGAATAATTTGATCACCTTATTAGTATTATTTAATTGTAATAAAATTGAGATAGATAATCATAATGATATTAAATTACAATTTAGTCGTTTATGGCAAAAAATCCACCTTTTTTTATATAAAGTTATTGATACTTATATTTGGTAAAAGTTACATACAATTAGATTTATTTTTCTACATGCATACACATACATACATACATACACACACACACACACACACACATATATATATATATATATATATATATATATATATATATATATATATATAACCAGTGTAAAGAAGTAAATTAAAAAATATTAAATATTAAAAATAAAAAGTAAATGTTATAATTAAACACAAATACGTTTTGTCATTAGATTATAAAATAAACGTTTGAAAAAACTATCAAAGGAGAATTTTTTTAATTTCATATTATCTTTTTATTAACTAGTAATAAGGTTAATCTTTTTTTTTTCTTTTGTACAAGTTCTTGTAGAAAAATATAGCATTTATAGAAGAGATCAAATTACACCTATATGTGACTTTTACTAAATATTACATCGTGAATGACTGACTTTATAATATATGTGAAAGAAAATTTGATCTAATGGTGGGTTTTAGAAGAAAGAAAGTTTATTCAATTAAAAGATAGAACAGTATTAAATATTTATAAAAAATAATAAATGTTATAAATAAATTAAACGTATTTTGTCATTTATAATTATCGGAAAGTTAGGAAAAAACGGTTAAAGAAGTGTTTTTCTTTAAAGCTCCTTAATTAATTTATTTATTTATTATAAATAAGTTTATTGTTTTTGAAAAGTTAGAAAAGTGTAATATTTGGTAAAAGTTATACCGTATTTTAAATAAGAATAACGAGATTTTTTGATCAAACTATTGAAAAGTTAGAAAAAAAAATACTTTTTTAGTTCTTTATTATATTTTAGCTAAAATAATTTTTTTTTTCAAAAGTTCTTATAAAATTATATAATTTGATTTATTTATACATGTATGCGCGTCTCAAATTCATGCATAGCATATGGGAAGGAACTAGTTCAAAATTTAAAGATGGTAAAAACAATTAAAACAATATTTTACAAAAAAAAATTAAATATTAAGAAAGAATAATAAATGTTATAAATAACATAAACGCGTTTCGTGATGGATATATTAAAAAACAATTACTAAAGGAACCTGTTTTTAAGGTTCTTATTGTTTTTATTAAAATTAAAGTTTTTGTTTTCTACAAGTTTTTGTAAAGGTATTTGATCCACCTTTACTTAAAAAAGAAAGAAAAGCCCAAAACAATACGCTAAAATATTACCTTATTTAAAGTGAAATCCTACAATTACGTTTTGAAGAAGTTATAAGAAATAAAAGTTATTTAGAAATTTAATTAATCTATCAGTGGTGATTTTTATTTTTTAATTTAATTCATAGACATCTCATTGACGAATTCTTTCTCACACAATACACCCCTATAAATAAATACACATAAAATACACAAAAACTTGGAGAAAAATTCACAGTCAACAAAATTCTCTCATCTCGGAATTAGTATTACTTAATTAACAAAATAAAACAGACAATGAAATAAAATAATTGAATCTGTATTGATGCACCAGCAAAAAACTAATCCACCATCATAAAATAATTATAATACGAAATGTTATGTTAACCATTAAATGAAACTTAATTATTAAACAGACTTAATTTAATGAAGAGAGATATCAACGATGTAACGTATTTCCATTCCTCTCTCTATATCCATATCTGTATCTCTCTAAACACATGCATATACATATACATATACATGTATACATACATATACATATACATATATATATATATATATAAACTAATTAATTATTTATGTTAAAATTTGAAAACAGAGTGGTAGCAAGTGTAGATGTATCATATATCTATAGGCTTAATTACCTACCTAGTCTCCATGTTAGGAGGTAATTTTCTGTTTAGTACCCAGTTTTAAAAATGTAGGCATTTGGTACCTATGTTTTGAAATTTGTATCAATTCAATCCCAGTTAACGGCGTTATAATTGATGCGAGAAAGTAAGGACGTTAATGAAGATGCATTCAAACATTTGATAGCTATTCCACCCAGGCTATCATTAACGTCCTTAATTTCTCGCATCAATTATAACGCCCTTAACTGGATAGGATTGAATTGATACAAATTTCAAAACATAAGTACCAAATGCCTACATTTTTAAAACTGGGTACTAAACAGAAAATTACCTCCTAACATAGGGACTAAGTAGGTAATTAAGCCTGTATCTATATGTGAGAACATTTTGTAGGGATATTTTGGTAAATGAAGGGTACCATTGAGTATTATAAATGAAGTTGCGAGTTTGTGTGTTTCAAGCCATAGTTGAAGTAGAATTTCAGTATTTTCTGACCTTGGTGCATGAATTCAGTATCAGACATCACCATTTAGGTAAAATCAAATTCAATGGCTAGCAGCAATCCCATGAATAGCCACACCAACCAAGAACAATCTACTTGGTACATAGTTCTAAGACTTACCTTTGACACCTCTCAGATTGTTTCCAGGTTCCAACTAACCATGCATGATGGGGTTCATATCACACTTGAACAATTACCTGATTCAGATACAGAACTCATTCCTCTCCATGCTAGGCTCAACGAGAACTGGACTCAAAGAGAGTATGAACTGATACGTGAACCATACACACAACTGATTCCTCGTGGAACTTGGCATAACGAGTCTAGGACCCAGACAAACCATGAGTTTGTGTCCTTCAAGCTTAATCTAATTCATTTCAAATAACATTCTTCTTTGCTTTTGCTTTTGCTTTTGCTTTTTGATTCTTCTTGTTACATTTTCAACTTCTTAGTGTTCATTTCACAGGCATGGAAAAAGACATTAGTCTAAAATTTCTTAAAGACCTTTTTATGTGCATCAGGATTCCTGAACATGTTCAGAACCAGGTTGATGAGTTCTTTCGGCTACTACCGCCATCAACCTCACCTACACCTTATCCCGTCTTCTGGACTCAGAACGTTCTGGTGGGTCGAAACAACTCTAGGCCTACCAGTGCTAACCAGACACTGCAAATGCTCCCACCTTTCCCAATGAATGTTCGAAATGAAGAACCTAGCAATCGCACCTATGAGTCTCAAATTCAAATGGGTGCTGCAACTGCAAGCCCTTCCATGAATGCCAATGCCAATGCTGATGAAGAAATTGATTTGGAGTTGCGCTTGGGTCGAAGCCAATGAGACTGAAATATTTGTACCATGCTTTTGAGGACGAATGCAGCGAGGTGTTCTTGTATTACCATTATGTATGGCTTAGTAGTAACTTTTTTTCGTTGGTTTTAGTGCTTTTGTAGTTTACTTATGTTTTATCAAGGTTTGGTTTTCTAGTTTATTTATGTTTATCAAGGTTTTGTAGCCATTGCCTTGCAAATGTATCTTTCTTTTCATGTAACAAAACTGCCCTTATAAACACTCATGTTCTTAATATATTTAAGGACATTTGTTACAGAAGTTGTGTTTTTCTACAGTATATTGCTCTCAAAAAAATATAAAATTTATATGATTATATGATATTAAAGTTGCAAATGTGTTAAGTGGGAGGAAAAAAAATCCTATATGATTTAACTAGTGAATTCAATTATACTAGTTTGAGTATGATGATCTATATTATATTATAGTTGTCTTTTTAAAATAAAAATATGTAATATTTAATAAACTTGTATTATTTATTATTGTATTTTGAAACGATTTAGATGTAAACGATGACACCAACTTCTAAATATATTTATACGTAATATACGGGATATGATTTTAATGATAGAAGAAAAAAGTTTAAAACATTAAAAGATTTTAATAAAGTAATAAATTAGTCTCGATTTTAACAAAAAAAAATATTTGTATTAATATAAATATAAGTATGATAATACTTGATTTTTTAAAATAAATATAGAGATAAATGACATTGTCACATGTGTATCCACGTGTAAACACGCATGTATATCTGTATTGTCAGGTATGTGTTCGCATGTTCACACATGTATTTTTCATATGTGTAATAAATAAATTTTTAATGTTGTTTGATTACCAAGACTAAATGAATAAAGTTTATAAATGAAATATTTATTACAATTTTTTTAGTTTATATATATATTATATATATATATATATATATATATATATATTCTATATGTTTATATTCCACTTGTAGAATATTTTTGTTAGTCATATCAAAATCTTCTAAAATAAAACACATATTTCATTTCAAAAGATTCCTTAATATTATAAATAACCACACTAGTGCAGAATTGGTCTTTAACGTCATCCAATAAACGTCCGTCCACAAAAATTCCAACGTAAATAATTGATCGGTGGCATATCCGAAAATAAGTGGGACTGTAGACGTCCGTTCTGGAGGGGGCCGGACGTCTATAATATTATAGACGTTGGGCCCCTCTAACGGACGTTTAAAATGCTGAAGCAATGAACTCTTCAACTTCCCTGTCATCAACTTAGACATCCGTTCTGGAGGGGGCCGGACGTCTATAATATTATAGACGTCTGACCCCCTCCAGAACGGACGTCTAAGTTGTTGACAGAGAAGTTGAAGAGTTAATGGTGTTCAGCCTCTTAAACGTCCGTTGTGGGGGGGACGTCTATAATATTATAGGCGTTCGGCCCCCTCCAGAACAGACGTCTAAGTTGCTGACAGAGTAGTTGAAGAGTTAATGACGTTCAGCCTCTTAAACTTCCATTGTGGGGGGCCGGACGTCTATAATATTATAGACGTCCGGCCCCCTCCAGAACAGACGTCTAAGTTGCTGACAGGGTAGTTGAAGAGTTAATGGCATTCAGCCTCCTAAACGTCCGTTGGGGGGGGGGGGCGGACGTCTATAATATTATAGACGTCGGTGCCCCTCTAACGGACGTTTAAAACCCCCCGCGAATATCAATATTTAAAACCAAAACACGTCATATTAGTTACTGTCCCGACGTCTATAACATTATAGACGTTGAGGCCTTCCAGTAACGGACGTCTAGTGACATTTATACTAAAACGCGAACCCGCGAGGAGTTACGCTCACTGTTCATCGTCTTCCCCGTGATTTCACTCTGCGCATTGCATTTTCAGGTTGGTTTTTCTCTATTTTCGACCGTTTAAATTTACTTTTAATCCGATTAAATTGTTCTGTGATGAAATATCTTTCATTTGGACCGATTAAAAATCGTTTTCGGTGCGTTTTGGTGCAGTTTCTTGTGTGTTCTTGGGCAGCGTTTTTTACTATTTTTGGCCTACGTTTTAGGTCGTGCACTCCTCCATTTCCCTCCATTTTCATTTGGAATCTGCTCTTCAGGTTAGCTTCTTCGTTAATAATTTTTTTATACACATGTTATTAGGTTTTGTGTATGCATTTTGACTTTAAGGTCTGCATGTGTTATTGGCTTTTGAATATGCATATATTAGTTGTGTTATTATAATTTTCATGTTAGATTATAAGTATCAAATCATTGAGTGACCCTTAGTTCCCGTTTGAAATTTAACATAAACGATTAATTTAATCGTTTGTGTTACATTTTGAATTGTCCGATTGGACAGTTTGAGAAAATTAATTTTCATAATTTGTAATAACATGTAAGTTGGAGTCTATGGATAAGATTGATAAACTTTCGGTTCAGTATTTGTGTTGTTCTTCGGATGCATATTTGATTGTGGTCATCATTGACTACTCTCATTTCGTGTATTTCGGAGACCAATGCGAAATGCTGCCGAAATTTTATCAAATTTGTGATGTAGACTTCTTTGCACGTGTCTTAGCAAATTATGAAAATTAATTTTTTTGAATGGGTAGGGCCTAACCTTGTGAGAGTTAAAAACTTAAACTGATGATTTGACGAACATAGAATGGATCGAAGCTGGATGAATGAACGTCGCATCAGTGAAGAATATGATAAGGGTGTTTTGGAGTTCTTGCAATACGTTGAACAAAATGCTAAGTCTATGAACGGGACATATTTTTGTCCTTGTGTGCATTGTCTTAATCAAATACGACAAGACTTAGGTAATGTGCGTGATCATCTATTCATGTTCGGCATCATGAGGACTTATACCGTTTGGACTTGGCATGGAGAAGTATTGGACCAGCCTACCACGTCACGAGGAGCGGATTATGTGGAAGAATGGATGAGTGATCATTTAGAGGACATGATACGTGATGTCGTTGAAGATAATTTTGGAAGAGCTAATTTGTATGATTCTCTTATAAATGATTCAGAGCAACTGTTGTTCCCCGGATGCTCGAACTTTACACGTCTGTCTGCAACTTTAAAGTTGTTTAGTTTAAAAGCAAGGAATGGATGGACCGATAAAAGTTTCATCGAGTTGTTGGAGTTGTTGAAGGAGATGTTTCGAGAAAATAATACTCTACCTATTCGTAATTACGAGGCAAAAATTTTTTTATGTCCAATGAGGCAAAGATACATGCTTGTCCTAATGATTGTGTTTTGTACACAAAGGAGTTTGTTTCACTAAAGTATTGTCCAACATGTGGTTTATCCCGTTTTAAAAAGAAATATGACAGAAACACTGCTGATGAAGGTAATGGTGGTGCACCTGCTAAGGTGATGTGGTATTTGCCTATAATACCTAGGTTCAAACATATGTTTTCTGTTAAAGAAGATGCAAAGAACCTTAAATGACACTTTGAAGAAAGAAAGTGCGATAATCTTCTTCGACACCCTGCTGATTCACCCCAATGGAAAAAGATTGATGAAAAATTTCTAGAGTTTGGTGCAGATCCAAGAAACTTAAGACTTGCACTTACAACTGATAGTATGAATCCTTATGGAAACTTAAGTAGCAAACACAATTCATGGCCAGTTATGTTGATGATTTACAATCTTTCTCCTATGTTGTGCATGAAGAGAAAATATGTGATGTTGTCCATGATGATATCGGGTCCTAGACAACCTGGAAATGACATTGATGTTTACTTAAACCTTTAATTGATGATTTGAAATTGTTGTGGGAAGAAGGGGTCGACGTGTTTGATTCACATGTTTAGGAACAGTTCCGTTTGCGTGCAATGTTGTTTTGCACTATAAATGATTTCCCAGCATGGAAACTTGAGCGGTTATAGTGTTAAAGGTCATTTTGCATGTCCCATATGTGAAGAAAACACTAGTTACCTTCAATTGAAGCATGGACAGAAGACGGTATATACAAGACATCGAAAATTCCTTCCTCGTAATCACCCTTATCGTAGATTAAAAAAAGCATTTAATGCAAGTGTTGAGGATGAGGTTGTGTGCAGACCCCGGAATGGTGAAGAGGTGTACAACGAAGTCAAAAACATTGACATTGTGTTTGGAAAATATCGTAAAAGTACCCTTGCAAAAAAACATTTGGAAGAAACGATCAATATTTTTTAAGCTTCCATATTGGTGTCAACTTGATGTTAGACATTGTATTGATATGATGCACGTTGAAAAAAATGTTTGTGACAGTGTCATCGGAACTTTATTAAACATCAAAGGAAAGAGCAAAGAAGGAATAAAAGCACGACAAGATTTGGCTGACATAGGAATCCGATCTGAGTTACATCCACAGATAATAGGAAGACGCACCTATCTGCCCCCAGCCTGTCACACACTTTCTAAAAAAGAAAAACAAAGTTTTTGTAACTGTTTAAGAAGTATGAAGGTTCCACAAGGTTATTCTTCAAATATTATTAACCTTGTTTCTATGCAAGAGTTAAAGTTAGTTGGTTTAAAGTCCCACGATTATCATGTATTGATGCAACAATTGTTACCTGTTGTTATTCGAGGCATATTACCTCCTTCTGTTAGGGGTATTCTGACACGCCTGAGTTTGTTCTTTAATGCCATTTGCAAGAAAGTTGTTGACCCTCGAGGTTTAGATGAATTGGAAAATGAAGGAATAAGACTACTATGTCAATTGGAGATGTATTTTCCACCTTCTTTTTTTGATATCATGGTACATTTGATTGTTCATCTAGTCAGAGAAATTCGAATATGTGGGCCGGTCTTCTTAAGGTGGATGTACCCAGTTGAAAAATACATGAAGATCTTAAAGGGATATGTCAAGAATCAATATAGACCAGAAGCTTCAATCATAGAGCGATACATTGTAGAGGAAGCCATTGAATTTTGTTCAAGTTATATGTCATCTTGTGAACCAGTGGGTCTTCCCAAGAGCAGAAGGAAAATGTGAAGGTAAGGGTGTTCGAGGTGTGAGAATTCAAAGTGTTAGTAGAAAAGAAGTTGACCAAGCTCATTTGTACATCTTAAACAACACTGTTGATGTGATTCCTTACATTTATGACCACGTTAATGAAATAAAGGCAGCAAATTCTAAACATTGTTTGATTGTGTATCTATCACAGCATGTCTTCTAAGTATCTTTGTTTTTGTATGTGCAGGATGAGTTGGTTGAGCAGCAGACTCAGGGAACATTTGTTGGCCAAGGTAGGGACGACATTCTAACAATGGCCATCGGAAGACCCGAGCACCCAGGACGTGTACGTGGAGTTCCTGGGGCGATTGGTCTTTGTGACTACTTTGGCCCCACACAGAAAACCATTCATTCAATGAGTCAGGAGGCACTAAGGCAGATGGATCTTCAGTGGGAGGAAAAATTCAACCAAAGCATGAGATCAATGGAGCAACGATTCATGGAGCAGCTACAAGAACAAAAAGAATTAATCCGTTGCGCGACTCTACGATACCGGTTGTCTTACTGACACGTCTAGTGACACTTAATTCTAAATATATTTATGCTAGATTTACACGATATGAATTTAATGATACACAATGAAAAGAAAATATTATCTCGACTTTAACAAAAAAAAAATACTAGTATTAATATGGATATATAAGTATGATGATACTCGATTTTTTAAGGTAAAATATTTAATTCTCAACTTGGAATATTTAATATAATAAATCTTTAGTTATTGATGAGCTATTGTCTTTACAATATATTATTTCATTCTCTCAATTGTTATACCCTTTCAATATCCACCACTATGATATAGTTTTTTAACTTTTATGCGAAATTGAATTTTGCCAAATTTTCAAACTTTAAAAATAATTTTCATTCTCAAACTTTATTAATAAATAAATTTAGTCATTTTAATCATACTAAATTAAAGATTTCTACTTGCAAAGACGAGCTAACATGAAGACATATATGTCAACATGTATCGTTATAAAGACTCATGTTCTTAATATATTTTCTTATAAAAGTTTTGTTTTTAATATTACTCTCAACTAATATAAAATTTATTTGATTATATAACATTAAAGTTGTATGTTAAGTGGGAGAAAAAAAAATCCTATATGATTTAAGCAGTGAATTTAATTATACAAGTTTGATTTAACTAATGAATTCAATTATACTAGTTTAAGTGTTTAGCACTTATTATACTTGTTTTTCTAAATGAAGAATATTTATTATTTAATAAATTTGTATTATTTATTATTGTGTTTTGAAACGATTTTGATGTGAATGATAACATGCAATTCAAAACATATTTATGCGAAATTTATTGGACATGTTTTTAATGATATAAGAAAAAAATTTAAAACATTAAAAGATTTTGATAAAGTAATGAATTTGTCTCTACTTTAACAAAAAAAATTTGTATTAACATAGATATGAGTATGATAATACTTAATTTTTTAAAATAAATGTAAGGACAAACTGCATCTGAGACACATAATTCTACATATATTTGTACGAGATTTACGCGATATGAATTTAATGATACATAAAAATAATTAAATATTTTGATATATGAATGAACTTGTCTCAAATTTTAGAAAAAAAATAATAGTATTAATATGGAGATATGAGGATGATAAAACTCAATTTTTAACACGAGAATGTGTAATTCTTAATTTAGAATATTTAATAGAATAATTTTTTTAACATGAGAATGTGTAATTCTTAATTTGAAATATTTAATAGAATACATTTTTAGTTATTTATGAGTTCTTGTATTCATAACATGTTATTTCATTCTCTCAATTGTTCTACCATTTCAATATCCACCAATATGATATAGTCTTTTTCTTATAAAATTGAATTTAGTTCCTTTTTCAAACTTTTAATCATTTTGATTATCAAACTTTATTAATGAATGAATTTAGACCTCTTGACTAGATGTTGTTAAAGATTTGTTAATGCTGACAAACGGCATAACCAAATGTATATCCATGTGTAACCACGCATGTATATCTATGTTGTCATGTTTGTGTCTCTATTTTAACACATGTATGCTTCATGTTGTAAATAAATTTTTAATGTTGTTTGGTTATGAAAACTAAATTCATTCATTAATGAAGTTTATAGATAAAAATAATTAAAAGATTAGGATATGAATACATGAAATATTTTTTTTAAGTTAAAAGACAAAACATCATATTTAACCTATTAAACTTTAAAGAAAAGATAAGTTTGTTAAGTAATATTAGATTATTTTTACTTAACTAACAAAAATATTTTACACATTATATATATTTTTCATATGAAATATAAAAATATAAGTCGAAAAATTTAATACAAATATATATAATATAAATTATAAAAATTTAAATGTTTAATATATAAGAAACCATGTCTTATTCTTTTCGAAGTAATTATAAAATTTTGTTTCGATGAGCATAACTTAAGTTTAAATATATTAAATATAAAATTTAAGTAAAATAATAAGTAATATGCATATTAATATATAAAATAATAAAATAATTACAAAAATGAAATTTAATTCAATAAAATTATAATATATATATATATATATATATGAATTTTTAGAGTTAGTTAATTGAAAAATAAGTTAACTACCTACATTTTGTTAGTTAATTATAAAATAATTTTTATATTAATTAATATTATAATAAACTAAATGTAGTAAAATAATTTAGATTAATAAAAATATTAAAGAAATAAAAAATAAGTTAAAAAATATACAAAATTACAAGAAAATGAAATAAATTTTTAAATAGTTACATTTTTATTTTATTTTATGTTTATAAACAAGAAGCTATTTATTACAATTTTTTTTATATTTTTATAATTCACGCGCACGTGTATATATATATATATATATATATATATATATATATATATATATATATATATATATATATATATATATTTATGTTTGTATTTCACATGTAGAATATTTTTGTTACTTGTCAAAATCATCTAAAAATAAAATATATATGTATTTTTACTCTTTAACTTTTACAAAATTTGATTTTCTCCTTATCTTAAACATTGATTGATTTTTATTCGGGTTAAATATGTTTTTAGTCTCTAAACTATTGGTCGTTTCTGGTTTTCGTCCCTCTTTCAAAATAAGGTACAATTTGGTCCTCATTCTTTTCGAAACTTTGGTTTTAGTCCTCGAAAACTAACACCGTTAAAAATGTGCTGACGTGGCTAACGGTAGACTGACACACGACTTTTTTTTAAGTGTTTCTCACCTTTTCTCCCCTTTTCTCTCTTCCTGAATTCACGTTTCCTTTGCGCACCACCAATTTTGAGCTGTTTCACAGCTACTTCTTTTCCATCTACGAGTAAACCTTTATAGGCACAACCAAATCCACCTTCTCCCAGCAAATTTTGTGCCGAAAATCCATCTGTAGCTTGGATAAGTTCTTCATACGTGAACCATGATCTCGAGCTACTTACTCCACCTGCTTCTGATGGAGAATACACAAAATCACTACCAGATCCACTACCTGCTACAAACACGGATCCATTTTACAGATGCCTTTACCTTTAAACAAAACCTGAAACTTTGATATGAAAAACTGAGGTCAATTATGCAGACCAAGTTCATATAGAGTATTTACTATCTCACTAATACTGGGATACGATTTGGTGCATGAAATAAAATAAAAAAATCTCGACAGTTCGAATATACAAAAGTTTTGGAATAAAGGGAAGTGATATTTAATTGATTGAACTACCAATTGAAAACCAATTCACAGATCTGCATGCATGATCTGTAGGGATATATTGAACTTTGTAGTCTCTTCAGAAGCAATGAAAGAAAGAATGAAGTGACTTGAAAAAGAAAAAAATGAAAGAGATGAATAGAGAGAAAAGATGTATTGAAATTGAGTTTTATATATATATATATATATATATATATATATATATATATATATTTATTATATATAGTTTTATCTACCTTGAAACTTCTTCCCATAGTGGACCTTTAAGACTTGAATCACGAAACACTGCATCCATATCCGACCTTATCTTCAAGAGAGCCAAAGTTTCTTGGCGGGGCCACCGATTCCCTCCAAAGCTCATCTTATTACCTTCATTTCCTTCACCTGAATTTCCATCCACATCCACATCCACAACCAATAAAACCAACTACAATTCCAATGGCGACGGATCCTCCAACACTTAACCCACCTGAATGTGAAGGCGTGTTGTTTGTAGCTATATCGTTAGAACCATCATTAGTTGGTCTAGCAGTGGGTTTCTCAGTTGGAAGAGACGGCAGTGTACCGGTGGAGCCCCAACGGCGGTTTCATTGGTTGGGGGTCAGGCAAAGAAGCTGGAGGTGAAGATCCTGAAGGGACTGAAGGAGTTGATGGCAATGTGGATGGAGGGGGAACATCAGAAGAAGGAGGCTTAGGAGGAGATGGAGGGAGAACATCAGAAAAAGTCATATGTCAGTCTACCGTTAGCCACGTCAGCACATTTTTAACAGTGTTAGTTTTCGAGGACTAAAACTAAAGTTTCGAAAAGAATGAGGACCAAATTGTACCTTATTTTGAAAGAGGGACGAAAACCAGAAACGGCTACTAGTTTAGGGACTAAAAACATATTTAACCCTTTTTATTCCCAAAATTTATTAATAAATGAATTTAATCATTTTAACCATATTATATTAAAGATTTCTTAGTGTTGTAAATAATATTGTCACTCGTCAAGACGTGCTAACATAAGCACATATATGTTGGCATGTGTTATTATGATCATGTTCTTAATATATTTTCTTAAGATGTTTTGTTCTTAATATTACTTTTCATTAACATAAAATTTATTTGATTATATGATATTAAAATTGTTAATTGTGTTGAATAGGAGAAAAAAAATCATATATGATTTTAGTAGTTAATTCAATTATACTAGTTTGATTTAATTAGTGAATTCAACTATATTAGTTTAAGTGTTTAGCATTAGATACTCGGTTTTTTAAATGAAGAATATTTAATATTTAATAAATTTGTATTATTTGTTATTGTGTTTTGAAATGATTTAGATGTGAATGATGACCGACAATTCTAAATATAGTTGTGTGAAATTTATGGGATATGATTTTAATGATATAAGAAAAATAATTAAAGCATTAAAAGATTTTGATAAAGTAATGAATTTGTTTCGACTTTAACAAATAAATATTTGATTAATATAAATATGAATATTATAATACTTGATTTTTTAAAATAAATATAGGAACAAGGTGTGTTTGGTGTGGTGAGACATAATTCTAAATATATTCATGCGAGATTTATAGGATATGAATTTAATGATACACAAAAATAATGAAAACATTAAAAGTTTTTGATAAATGAATGAACTTTTCTCAACTTTAACCAAAAAATACTAGTATTAATATGGATATATAAGTATAATACTCACTTTTTTAACATAAAAATATTTAATTCTCAATTTAGAATATTTAATAGAATAAATCTTTAGTTACTCATGAGTTGTTATCTTTATAACATATTATTTCATTCTCTAAATTGTTTTACCCTTTCAATATCCATCAATATGATATAGTCTCTTAATTTTCATGTGAAATTGAATTTTGCCCATTTTTCAAACTTTAAATCATTTTGATTATCAAAGTTTATTAATGAATGAATTTAGTCTTCATCATTAGACAATGTTATAGATTTTTTAATGTGGCAAAAGGGTATTGCCACATGTGTATCCATATGTTACCACACATGTATCTCTATGTTGTCACATGAAATAAAATTTTAAATAGTTAGATTTTTATTTTTAATCAATAAACTATTTATTATAATTTTTATTAGTTTATATTTTATATTATATATATATATATATATATATATATATATATATATTGTACTATAGGACCACCTACTCAGCTAAAGGATCGGGCGACTGACCGTCTAGTAAGAAAATGACCTGAAAATTAATCTAAGCAATCAATGAGAAGTTAATGAAAATAATTGTTATTTATTGACAATTAATATAAATAATGTCATTTATTGGTGATTAATGAGTCTGTGGTAACCTCATTATAATAATTTATAAATATTTGTCTCACAGGCAGTTAATTTTACTTCTAATTTCTAATCTTTATTACAACATTATTACGTAAAGTCACTTACTTGAGGGTCGAGTGTCTTCTGCAGGCACCCTCTTCGCAGATAGAACAAGGAGGAGAGAGAGCAGCCTAACATGGAGGATGTTTGAATGCTTTAGGTTAAGAATCTCAATCTTACTGAAAAACACACACACACACGAAGAATGTAGAATATTTTTGTTAGCCATGTCAAAATCTTCTAAAGTAAAACATATTTCATTTTAAATGTGTTTTTAGTTTCTGAAATTTTATGAAAATTTATTTTGTCCTTATCCCAAACCCTGAGTCATTTTCATTCTCATTTTTTTATTAATAAATTAATATAGTCATTTTAACCATACTAAATTGAAGATTTCTTTGTGTTGTAAACTACATTGTTACTTGTGAAGGGTGTTAACATGAACATATATATGTCAACATGTGTCATTATGAAGACTCATGTTCTTAATATATTTTCTTACAAAAGTTTTATTCTTAATATTACTCTCAATTAATATAAAATTTATTTGATGATTTGATATTAAAGTTGTAAATATGTTAAAGTGGGAGGAAAAAAAAGATTCTATATGATTTAAGTAGTGAATTCAATTATAGAAGTTTGATTTAACTAGTGAATTCAATTATGTTAGTTTAGGTGTTTAGCACTAGATGATCTATTGTACTTGTTATTTTAAATGAAAAATATTTAATATTTAATAAATTTGTATTATTTATTATTGTGTTTTGAAACGATTTAGATGTGAATGATGAAGACAATTCTAAATATATTTATAGGAAATATACGTGATATAATTTTAGTGATATAAAAAAAATTAAAAAATCAAAAGATTTTTATAAAGTAATGAGTTTGTCTCGATTTTAAAAAAATATATTTGATTAATATAAATATAAGTATTATAACATTTGATTTTCTAAAATAAATACAGGGACAAAGCGCGTTCGATGACATATAATTCTAAATATTTATGCGAAATATAGAGAACATAAATTTAACGAAACACAAAAACTAATTAAAACATTTAAAGATTTTGATAAATGAATGAACTTGTCTATTATCAGGTCTCGTAAAACACACCCAAAATCCCTCCCGTCAGACTCATTAAAAACGCATCCAAAATCCCTCTGAACGGACGCTAGGTGTCAATCAATGAGGATCAGAAATCAGTTAGTGGGATGCAGGTGTCAGCAGAAGAGCGTACGCTCGTTTTGACGTGGGAAGGAAAACGATTTTTCTGAAACTTCCGTCCCACTCTCTTCTGCATGCACCCTCTTCTCAAACTCTGAAATTTTCACTTTCTCTTCCTTCTCTCTAAAATGTTTCCCTTCTCTCTACAAATTCTCACCTCTCCTCTTCTCCGATCAACCCTCAGGCACCAGTTCTACTCTTCCGGCGTAGAGGACGATCGTTTGAACCGATCAGCTTAGGATTCTGAACTGGTAAGTTCATCTTTCCTCCATTCGTGTGTCTTTTGTTACATGCAAACCAAGTCCTGGTTGCATGCGGGCGTGTAGTCTAAGTTATTTTTGGTTTCATGATTTTTGATTTAGTTTGAAGAATTATTGATCGTTGAGATAGAAAGATTGTAGTCGGACGAACCAAAACCTACCCTTAGAACGTTCAATCACGTATCCAGGTAAGGGAAGCTTATTTAATTTAATTTATATGTTGTTGTACTGTATGAACGTCCGTTACTTGACTGAATGAATATTATGTGTGATGGTTGATATGTTTGGATTGTATGAATGTAAATATATGATTTATTAACATGATATAGATTTTATGAAGTACGTAAGTTGATGTTTTATGTGAAGTTATAAGGTTATGAAAGGATGTATTGAAAAATGAGTTGAAGATAAATGAGATCTGAATATGAAATTTTTACCATGATAAAGTACGTTCGTTACTGAACGGTCATTGACCGTTCGGTTTTTCCTGGTGAACCTAGTTAAAATGGGATTCTTTCATTTGGAGAGAATCCTAGTGTAGGACGAGCGCCCTCGTGTGGTAATACTATGCTTGAGCGTTCGGCCAAGCATAGTTGTGCCTGAGTCTACTGTGATAAACTCAAAATATATATTTAGGTAATTGTATATTATTGTTGTTTGGAAACACCACTTCAATAGTATCTTAATATATCTATCAAACCTTTTATTAGAAGTTTATTAGTGCTCGGTCTTACACCTAGCGCTCATACTGAGTAGTGCTCGGTCTTATACCAAGCGCTCGTACTCATTTCTTGTATAATCAATCTTGGTGAAATAGCGTTCGTCCAACTTCAGTAGAATTTTCCTTTACCATGTTCGGTCATTTACTGGCATTGGATTTCTGTAAGTGAATTACTCTAAATAGGGTTCGTTAACGTCTTGACGTGTCTACATTCATTGGATTCGGCCTAGAGCCTCCATACTCGATTTATTCTTTGAGTATTGGTTTGAACTCACGAGAGTCAGTTCATTTAACTGATTTACGTAGTGAATAACGTTCGCCATATAGAATATGATAGTACTCGGTTTATTCCTAAATCTAATCGTAACTCTCTCGGTCTTATTCTGATCTGGAACGGGCGACTTGTTGGTCTCGTCCACAGTGTTCATTCTCGTTCTTAGTGAGGACTAAACGTTCGGTATTTGATGGTCTTAACATTGAGGATAAAGATGAAAGTAAAATGATGGATAATAAATGATGAAGAGTATATGAGATGGAGGAAACGTTGTGATTTTTGAACGAGCGTTCTAGGGAGGAACGACTCATGGATGACTATTGAAATTGTAAAGTATGAATGTGGTAATGCTTAGGTGGCGGTTCATCCTGATGTTCCGTGAGTACTCGTCCTCACGTAGAGGAGGGTAGATCATGTGTGGGAACGGCAGGAGGTCCTAGTCCTTAGGGGTACTTTGGACGGAACGGACTAACTTCGGGTGGCAGCTGATGAGAGTATTCCAGTTAGTACATCACCCGGGTGCACGAACGTCGTAGCTACACGAAATTCATACCGTCCGGACAGTCAGTCTAGTATTAGGAATTGTATGTTACGTATGATGAATTGGCCTTATGCGTTTGATTGTTTGAAGTGTATGTTTATACTTGAATTAAATTACATAAGCTTACCCTGTGTTTTCCTGTGTTGTCTCGTTTTGTATGTCCGTCCTTGTCGTTGCAATGATCATCCGTGTGGATGTGAGCAGAAGGAGACGAGCTGCTAGAAGAGGCGCTAGAAGAAGAAAATTTGGTAGAAGTAGAAGTGAAGACCGAACAATAGGACGTTCGGTCAGTAGTTTAGTTTGAATGTAAGGTGGTCACCTTTCTCTTTGAGTAATTTGTCCGATCGGTAATTCATTTTGTAAACCGTTCGGTCATGTTTGCTGATTTTGTACATTTTAAGTGTGTTACTATTTTGTAAAGGCCGTTCGGCCAAGAACCGTACGCTCTTTTTAAATTTGAAGACTGATCTGAATTATGATTAATTGTAATTATTCTATCATATGGTTATACTGTATTTTTGGGATGTTACATCTATATTTTAACAAAAAATAAATAGTAGTATTAATATAGATATATAAGTATGATAATACTCAATTTTTTAACATGAAAATGTTTAATTATCAATTTGAAATATTTAATAGAATAAATCTTTACTTATTGACGAGTTCTTCTCTTTACAACATATTATATCATTCTTCCAATTCTTCTACCCTATCAATATCCACTAACATCATACACTTTTTTAACTTTCATGGGAAATTGAATTGTTTATAGAGTTGCTCCCTCCACCATCACGACATGCTTTCTGCACCTCAAATTTTTTTATTTTCAAAATTATCCCTAGGTTAAATGTTAAAACTTTTTACTTTTACCATGAATTTTTAATTTATTTCTCAAAACCCTAATTTTACCTCATTCATATTCCCTGAACCCTCAGCTGCACCCCCATTCCATGTCAACTCAATCCTCTTCTACCTAGTTGTACTTAATTTGACAGATCCGTTAGTTACTATGTTATCGGTTGAATATCTGAAAAAATATTATAGTATATTTTTTTATATCACTAGATATTCACATATATATTTTATATTTTTAATTTAAAAAAAATATAAACTTATATTAGATTAGAAAAACTTAAGTATAATTCAAATAAAATTATATGAAATATTAGTGCAAATAAATTTAACTTTTTTAGAAATTAAATTTAAATGAATTGCAACAAAATATAAATTCTAAAAATTTAATCTCTTACAAAATAAATTCAATTTTATAGGTCTACATAAAAAAATAGAAATACATGAACATAAATTTTAAATTATTCTTAAATGATTAATAGGTTTTCATTATTAATTTTATTTTCATCATTCAAATTTAAAAGATTAAACTAAAATTCAATAATAATTATTTGGTATAATCGAATATACGATAGTTTTATGTACTTCATCAACAAAAAGATAATTAAAAATCCATATTTGATATGGATACAACTAGGTAGAAGAAGATTGAGTTGACATGGGAGTAGGGTGTAGCTACTGCGTTCAGGGGATATGAATGAGGTAAAATTATGGTTTGAAAAATAAATTAAAAATTCGTGATAAAAGTAAAGAAGTTTTAACCTTTAACCTAACGATAGTTTTGGGAGGGAGCAACGCTCTTGTTTCCATTTGTCAAACTTTAAATCGTTTTGATTATCAAAGTTTACTAATAAATGAATTTCGTCTTCATGATTAGATAATGTTAAAGATTGTTAACGTGGCAAAAATATATATATTCATATGTTGTCATGCGTGTATTTCTATATTGTCACGTCTCTATTCCCATGTTGACACATGTATGTTCTTATGTTGACACATGTATGTTCTCATGTTGACACGTGTATGTCTCTGTGTTGACAAGTGTCTACGCGTCAACTCGTGTTAACACGTGACATCAGTGTTTGTCACATAAATAAATTTTTAATATCGTTTGGTTATGAAGACTGAATTCATTCATTAATAAAATTTATGAATAAAAATAATTAAAAGATTGATAAAGGAATGGATAAAATCCAATTTTGCAAAAATTAAAAGACAAGAAACATATTTAATATTTTAAACTTTTAAACAAAATATGTCTATTAATTAATATTAGATGAATTTTACTTCACCATCAAAATATTTTACATATTTTACATATGAAATATTAAATCATAAATCGAAAAGATTTAATATATCTATATTATATATATATATATATATATATATATATATATATATATATATATATTATAAGTTTAACTTTTTAATATATAAGAAAACGTCTTACTTTTTTCGAAGTAATTATAAAACTTGTTTTCAATGAGCATAATTTAAGTTTAAATATATTAAGTAATAATTAAAATTTGTATAAAATAATAAGTAAAATAATAAAAAAATTACCAAAAGTAAATTAAATTTAATAATATATATATGAGTATTAATGGAGTTGGTTAATTGTAAAATGAGGTAATTACCTATATTTTAGTTAGTTAATTATAAAATAATTTTTATATTAATTAATATTATAATCAATTAAATGTAGTAGAAGCATTTAGATTATATAACAATATAAAAGAAATAAAAAATAATTTAAAAAATATACAAAATTATAAGTAAATGAACTAAAATTTTAAATAGTTATATTTTTATTTTTATTTTATGTTTATAAACAACAAACTATTGATTACAACTTTTTTTAGTTTATATTTTTATAGCTTATATATATATATATATATATATATATATATATATATATATATATATATATATATATTCTATACTTTTATATTCTACGTGTATAATATTTTTGTTAGTTATGAAGATCTTTTAAAATAAAAAACATATTTAATTTTAAACTTTTTGTAGTCCTTTAAATTTTAAGAAACTTGATTTTGTTCCTATTTTAAATTTTTAATCATTTTCTTTCCAAAACTTTATTTATGAATGAATTTAATTATCTTAATTATATTACAATAAAGATTTAATAATGTGGTAAAGGACATTGTCACCTGTCATGTGTTGTATCACATAATACAATATACATTCAATGTACTTTTACTCTCTCAAACACAACAAAAACACACTTAATTCAGATTCATACAATTTTGGTCCTTAACTCAGATAAATCATTCTAAACAACAAAGAACTCACTACACAGAATCTAACCTATTGTTTCAACTTATTCATCCAAGAAAGAACATCAACTATCATTATTAAGAAAAAATGTCATTTTTCATTATTAAGAAAGAACGTCAATTTTCATCATAAAAATTACAACACTTTATTTGGTTCGGAGATTTTGAAAGACTGCCCCTTTCAAAATAAAGGTATGATAAAATGCAAAATACCTCATAGATCTAAGAAACTTTTTAAATATCAAACTAGTCAAACGGTTAAGAGATAATGAAAATTAAGGGTCAAATAGTATAAAGAAAATAAGTTTTTTACCTTACCTAGTAAATGAAGGGTCTATGTCATTAAACACTTGAGAATGAGAGTCAAACATTCTTGTGTAAATATATAAACAATAAATAAAAATATTGAAAAGGAGTAGAAAAATATTCAAATAAAAGACACAAAAACTATTTGAGTAGAAATATTCACTATAAATATAGAACAAAACAAACTAGATTTCGTAAATATAGAACAAGCCAAACAATTAAAAGAGAAAAGGAAAATGTGTGTAGTGAAAGAAAAAAAGAGTTACCTAATAAACTATGGTTACTTTAGTAGTAACTTGAGGACATAAATAACGGCAAAAATAGGTATTAAGGTGGGTATGAGAGTGAGAACTGAACAAATATATATATATATATATATATATATATATATATATAAATCATATATTACCTATATTCTTATGATGAATTTTCCGTCTAAATAGAAACATGTTCACACAATATTCAGAAAGAAAAATTTTATTTGTCATCCTAATTCAGTTTGACTTTAGGGATAAAGTGATGAGCTAATTTGCAAGGCCGAAAATATACCCTGTATTTATTAAAAAGTAGTAAAATGTTTGGGTTAGCCAGTAGGCCCAAAACATTTGGTTATTTTCAATAATCACTCTTATGGGAATCCTTTTTAATACTCGAATGACAAAGGAAAGCAAATAAAACATTTTAGGAAATCATTTGTGTACGAGGCTTTGTTCTCTAGCGTTTTTTTTATGACACCTATTAACGAAATGACGCATTCAATATATAATTGTCTGCCACCTTTTTGTTTCAAAATCCCAATTCTTTTTGTAAATTTACTCCAAATCATAACTCACGTTTAATGAACCCTTTTTCAAATAACTTAGGTACACATTTTTATAGGTTGATTTAGTCCATTATTTTATTCTTCAAGTTAAAATAGGTAATTGATAAATTTGAGCTTCAATCTTCAAGACATAAATATGTTACAAATTAATGTTTCAATTGTGAAATCTTTTCAATAAGCATTGATATACCAATTCTTTGTATTGTTTTCATGTCAATCTCGTCAAATTCATCTGCTCATCATCTCTTATAGAACACTATCTCTTATAGTCACTTCTGAGTCCACTCTTTTAAGTTTCTCTAACTCTAATGTTGATAATAGTATTATATCTTTTATAAATTACAACAACTAAATTGATTAAAACATACAGAGGTAATTGCACATATTGGTATTTGCTATTGTGATCGCTGTTCCATTATATCAATATTTTATTAATTGTCAAGGTTAAAATTTTAGAAGCAACGGTCAATTTCTTTTATTAAGAGCTGCAACATTCAATTTCTTCCATTGTAAGGTGTTTTACATGTTCTATAAATAGAACAACCTTTTTTCTTTCTAAAATACATCAAAAACTATTTCTCTCATCTTCTCATTTTCTCATTTTCTTCTCTCTCTTTCCTTCTAAAAATACTTTAGGTCCTCCTCATAAATATTCTAGGAAGTTCCTGTTGTATTCTAGGGGACTTGCACAATACATCACGGACACGCCTCAAAAAAAATTTATTCATATTTCTAAATAAGCTTTTATACAACATGTAAAAATTTATATCAATTAATCTTCGATATCTTTGTGTGTATTCCGTCACATCTTTTGGGATAACATCAAATGAAATATGTCTATATAAGTATGTTTCTTACATTTCTATGATTTCAGGTACACTTCTATACCTCTAATAACTACAAATACATATGTCAAATATGAAATTTGTAGTTATGATTTTCGGTATACCCATATATGGGTTAACCTTTGATAGATAAATACATATATGAGACATGTAATTTGCAAATAAATATAAATATATGCTTTCTAATCCAATGCATATATGATGAGCTTTATACCTAAAAACTTATTTGATTTTTAATTTCATTAGCTAGTTACTTATTTATTTAATTAGTTAATTACATTTTTATCCCATAAAATCGAAGTTGAGGGTAACATATATAAATGTTCAAACTTGTAAAATTGAGAGGTTTTGATAGATATAACAATGTAGGGGTGGACCTTATGGGTCAGCTTGTTAGTCTGTAAGAAAAAATGCTGAGAAAAAGTGTATGGAGGGTTGAGTACTTTAGGAGGGTTACTCCCTACACCACCCCACTTTGTTCCATGCACCACCACATTTTTTTAAAATTTTTAAACTATCATTTGTATTTTAAAATATCCTACACCCCCACCTCTTTTCTTCAATGGATGTCAACATATATGCCATATCCGTTGAGTTTTTTTTTTTTTTTTAGTTTTTAATTTATTGTATTTTAAATTAATATATAAATTATTTTTTTAAAAATTATTACTTAATTATTTATAAATTAATTTTATTTTATTTAATAAAATAATTATTATTAATTTAATTTATGTATTATTATTTAAATAATAATTAAAATATTTTTTATAAATATATTAAAACGGATGTCTCACGACATCCGTTGAATTTGTTTTTTTTTTCTTAGTTTTTAGTTTTTTAATTTTTTGTATTTTAAATTAATATATAAATATTATTTAATTATTTAAAAATATTACTTAATTATTTATAAATTAATTTTATTTTATTTAATAAAATAATTATTATTAATTTAATTTACATATTATTATTTAAATAATAAATAAATTTTTTTTATAAATCTACTAAACAGATTGCCATATCCGGAGGTGGCGACATCCGTTGAATTAATTTTTTTTTTTATTTCTTTTTTAAATTTTTTTTATTTTAAATTAATATATAAATATTATTTAATTTTTTTAAAATTAATACTTAATTATTTAATAAAATAATTATTATTAATTTAATTTATATATTATTATTTAAATAGTAAATAAAATATTATTATTAATTTATATATCTATTAATATTTTTTTAAAATAAAAACAATAAACTAAAATATAAAATATGTAACGGATGTCAACATCCGTTGAAGGTGAAACAGATGTTGACATCCATTTTATAGCAAGGACAAATTAGATATAGGATAATGCAGTCAACATCCATTTTATAACAAGGATAAATTAGATATGGGATAATACAGGGAGGGATTGGTGATGGTGGAGGGAGCAACTCTCGTACTTTAGCTCATTAATCCACTTAAACTCATTCTGCACAACTCAGAGCTTTAGCTCATTAATCCACTTAAACTCATTCTGCACAACTCACATCCCTGCAGGCCAATGATGAGGCGGGGCAAACTAACCCTGATAACTAACAAAAAAAGTACTATATTTTAAGCTTTAAGTAAGATATAACGCTTTTATTTTATTTTAATTTTATTTTGTTATTCCTTCACTCCATATTTAAATCTTTAAGCCAATTGCGTTACCTATATTTAAAATTGATTAATGGTTATACTTTTTTTAGGTTAGACAATAATTTATTTTTATTTTTTATTTATGAAAAGTTTAACTTTGACATATTTATTTGATGTGAGTCTTAATCTTATGCTTACTTAGTTTATTTCAATTTTATTGTCCATATTCATGCCATGCAACAAAGACGTGAAACATGAAAGCAAGATTATTATTACT
Source organism: Vigna umbellata (assembly GCF_029865625.1). Taxonomy (NCBI): domain Eukaryota; kingdom Viridiplantae; phylum Streptophyta; class Magnoliopsida; order Fabales; family Fabaceae; genus Vigna; species Vigna umbellata. The sequence goes on along the minus strand of NC_142165.1, from coordinate 85,393,569 downwards.
ATAAATTTTTTAACATTTTGTTTATATGGAGCTTGGAAGCTTGTTGGTCAATCATTATGCCGATGGGTCAACAAAACTAGTCCACAATTCTTACGTGGAATGAATTAACTCAACCAAATTTTTACAAGCCAAATGCGAGATAAACCAAATGCAAGACTAATAAGTCTGCATTGTCATCCCTAGATTCAGACATGTTGTTGACACAACTCACAACTTGAAAAAGACAACTTACAAAATTGAAATAGAATATGTAAATTAGAACACAACTCAAACGAACCACAAAATGAAAAAAATGTAAAAATCAACACAACCTATAAAACCTAGACTACAACCTACAAAATTCAAATAGAATATTCAAAACTAAACACAACTCACACACAACAAAAAAAAAACATAAAACATAATGAAGGAGGGGGGTTGAATAGTGTTTTAAACTCTTTTGCAAATCAACACTTAATGACTATTATAAGAGTTAGACAATTTGCAATAGTTGTTAGACGTATGTATTTTCAGTAAAGCGTTTAGGAAAACGTTCTAAAAAATATAAGCAAAAACACAAGTATTTTTATACTAGTCCACTCAACCTAAGCTACGTCTAGTATCCCTTAAGACCTCTTAAGGGGTTCCACTAATCTTTTTCAAAGATTACAAACGAGTACAAATCACTCCTAGTATACAAGTATTATCAACCACTTTTGATTTCCCTAGTCAACCTTATTAGTTTGAGTTTAACCAACCTTTGTCTAGACCATTTAACTCAATCGAGTTAAACAGTACAAGTGTTTTAATTCACTTATGAATTTACAAAAACAATGAGTGTTTTGAATAAAAGTACAGATTCAAATAACTCTCAAAGAGATGATAAATTCAATGCAATGAGATCCAAGAACTTGTAAAGTTAATTCTCTTATAATGAAGAGGTTTAGACGATATGAACTTTGAGGTAGAGCAGTAGAGTAAGTATTCAATGATCTATTATGTTCTCTTTTCTTTCTTCTCTTTTGCGAGTCCTCTTTACATAGCCTTCTTCGTGAGATTATCGTTGGGCACAAAGTTGACTTCCGGATAAACTTTATAGCCTTTTTAGGTAGTTAGTTAGACTTAGGTATATGTTGTAAAGTGATAATGCTTTATCAGTGCTTTCTTTCATAAGTAGTTTGTACGGTCTTTCAGAGCTAAAAGCTTTGAGGAAATATTGTAGGAATGTCTTCCTATCTCTCAACGTCTTTTTGTTCTTGTGCAGAGCTTCTGAATAAAACTTGGTGTTGTCATTACCTGCACAAACAAAGAAAGCAAAACATGCAAGAAAAGAAGAACTTTTTTGCACAACATTAAATGTTTTAAACGTTGATGATCGTTACGCACGTTGAATGTTTAAACCATTATGGCACATGTAAGCATCGTTTGATAAAAGCATCGCTTGAAGGAAAAACGTTTAATGTCTTACATTTAGATGATATGATTTTTAAACGCTTGTTTCATAAAGCTATCTAAGCTTCAATACGTCATTTAGTTAGGCTTAGCAAAGTTATTGTTCAGACGATTTATCATTTTGCTCAGACATTATATCTTTTATTCGAGCGATATGGTGATTAAACACTTTGTTAGGAGTTCTATAGCGTTCGGCGCTTTTTATGTCTATGCATTAGATGCGTTTGAGATATTAGATATTCAATATATCATTTGATACCATTTAGTGCGTTATACTGATATCTTAGATTATTTATTCTGTCAGACGATTAAAGACTCAACATGTTTGGATGTTAAATCTTAAGAATCCATATTTAGCTCAGCATTTACATAGACGTTTTCATTAGGTCAGATGTTGTTTGTTGTTGGACATACTATACTTAAAACATTACATTCATTATAAATGTTTATCTCGTTGAATAATTTTGATAGACAATTATACGATAAACACTTATTTCATTCAACATTATTCTTTAGCACATACAATTGTTAAACTCTACGTTCTATAAACAATATTTCGTTGAATATTGTTTGTTAAACTTCAAAATATGAGTTACTAGATAGTTTAATCTCTCTAGAAAATCTTATCTTAACACATAATACAACTCAGAAAACCATATTCACAACCTAAACATAATATGAAAAATAGATCAAATTTACACAAAACTAAATCCTATAAAGGCAAAACAAAACACAATACATAAAAGCTACAGTGCAACCTAAATGACCTAAATAGTGCAATAAATAATAAACAATATTTAGTGAAATTGAAAACAATGAAGGAAATGATACTCAATAACTATTTGGAATTGAAAAATATTTAAATAAGTTAAAAAATCCATAAAAAGTAAGACCACAACCTACAAACACATGAAAAAATTCAACTCACCCACACACAAAATAAAGAACATGAAAAACAATTCATCAGTGCAATCTAAAAGAAAATGGGAAACACAAAGTTGGAAACATGAAAATAGTCAAAGGAAATAACAAAGACATTACATATTTATGATGATCGCAATTGACACACATTCAAATAATATGACAGGGAAGAGCACAAAAGGAAACGAGAGTGAAGGAAACGAAAGTGAAGAAAAAGATAATAAGCTATCAACATAGAAAAAGAAGAAGGAAGGATAATATATTCAGGTAGTTAAGAAAGAAAACTTAAAATAGAGAACAATTGACCAAGTAATAGATGAAGCGAAAAAAGTTAATATATTATATCTATTTCAAAAGAAATTGTTCAAAAGTTTGACACATGCTAAAGTGTAATGATTTTTTTAAGTAGTAGTAATATATTATTAAAAGAAAAAAGATAATTTACTTGAGCGAAAATCCAATTCAAAGAATGTTGAACAATGTCAAACAAAACTCAACAACATTCAACATTCAAACTTCTTCTCAACCAACAACCGTTCATGCATACGAACCAAAATATTGTAGTAGTCAAATCACCTTTTATATAGAAATAATTTATCCTATGATTCTATGAAAATCATAAATAGTTTCCTTGTCTGAAATGTTTATCTCCAAAGCAATTTTCAAAACTATGATCAAATAAATTATTCAAAAATCTAAAGAACCTAGAATAAAGTATCCAAATATAGCAAAATTTCACTGTATAATCAAATAAGTTGAAATAATTATTTTTCTTAACTAATCTACCAAAATTGAGGACAAAAACATTTTAGTATGCTTTTTTGGAATTAACGCAATGTGTATTCGGATAGAAGATATATGTTAAACTCTTCATGGATTTTTAGTGCGAAGCACGTGAAATATCATTTAATAAATATATTGTTAAAATAAAGTATATTCTAATAAAAAAAGAAGATATATGCAAACTAAAAGAACGTTGAAAATATGGACATACAAGAACATGTTATTCCAAGGAACTTCAAGTTATAATAATATGATAATACATTTACTTTTGCCACGTGGCATATATTAAACTGTCTTCTTTTTATTAAAAAGTGGGTTTAAAGCTTAACTCATCCCCACAAACCGGCTTGTAGGCCTCATCTAGGATAAACTTTAACCATGACTCTGATACCATATTAGAAAGTGAGCTTTTAGCCTAACTCAACCCCACAAAACCGGCTTGTAAGGTGAGGTTTGCACCCACTTATAAAGTATGAATTGGTCTTATCTCTAGTCGATGTGGAACTTCCAACACATCCCCTTCACGTCGAGGTATAGACATCTCGTGCGTGATAGTAGAAATTGGGTGCTCTGATAACGGTCCGATAACGGGTGGAATAGAAGAATAGAATGCCCACTTAGAACTCGTTAGGATAGACTCTATGGCTCTGATACCATATTAGAAGGTCGGTTAAAGCCTAACTCAACTCCACAAAACCGGCTTGTAAACACTTATATATTATAATTTGGTCTTATCTCTAATAGACGTGAGACTTCCAACACTTTTTATACTATTTATCATTTAAATGTGACTAATTTTAGGTCACTATGTCGTTTAAATTATATATAATCACATGGATATTAGAGTGTTGATTAAGCTTATAATTTTTTTACTAAGTTACATCGGACGGAACTCCGTTGTTTTTGTGTTTAGTCAAACGTTGTATCATTCAATTTTGTGTTAAAATTTTTAATAATATTTTTTAACTCGATTTCCATGAGGTTGCGTTGACATATTATAAAATATGTCCCTTGCTGTTCACGAGTGAAACATGGAATTGAATAAACTAGTGACGTTTAAAACACTAACCTACCATTATTATAACATATTTACGCCTAAACTATTTTTTTTTCTATCTAATTGATGTCCTTATTCCCAGCTAAGTATACGGAAATAGATTGAAAAAAATGTTATAATAAGTTGTACAAGGAAAGATATCATAGTAAAACACTTTGTTTTCCCGAGATTTATTAGATAATAGATCAAGTATTAGCTTATAATTTACATTATTAGATTAAATAATTAGACATAATATCGATACTATACAATCTTATGTAATAATGACGAGTAAACAATCATAAAAGATGATACTCTTTTAATCATATTACTAATCATAGAAAAAGTAAACGATGTTGGACTTGATTTGAAAACACTTGAATAAAAACGTGATTTTTTACACATAAATAAACACTAACTTTACAATTACAAATAATAATACTTTTATTTTTTAAAGTTCAAATTCTAATATATATATATATATATATATATATATATATATATATATATACACACACACATACAAATGTGATGATGCTCAGTGAAAATATGTATACAAAATAACATTTGAGTCTCCATTAATATAACAAATTTAACAGATATTCAATTGCTTTTTTTTTAAGCTCGTGCTCAACCAAGTGAATAGTCATAGATACATAAGTTTTTGCCAACAAGAATTAGTTGTATTTGAGATATTTAACTATATTTTGCACGTTTTTTTGAGGAAAAACGGACCAAAATAAATTATATAGTATTCTTAAATGTTTGAAAGTGTGCCATTAAAATAACCTTCCAACTTGTGGTTTAAGTGTAATGTGCAATCTATGGATAGGGTAATTTTTAACTAAAAGGTTTTTATTTTATTTTTTAAATTGTACATTTTGAAATCACAATTATCAAGCCATGCAAATAACAGTTTGTTTCTTTAATCTATGAATATTTGAAAAAATATGTATATATTGAGAAAAAAATGGATGAAGTTACTTATAGAGTAACTTAAATAGACATGTTAAGAGTCTTCACTATTTTCTATAAATTTAATTGTTCATGTAACTACTATAATATTAACTATTAAAATTTCAAAATAAATAATTAATATTGGTATTAACTCTCTTCAAATTATTGAAGAAATAACTCGATCCCTCGTTTTAAGTGTGTGAGTATGTAAGGCTCACAATGGATGACCTATTCCAATGAATTGAATGAAAATATATGTGTGGGTCTGACTAGAATTATATTATAAATTGACCTAAAATGTTACTATATATCATACCAAGAGGTTATTTTAGTTTAATTTAAGAAAACTAAAATTTTCTATATTTGAAAAATAAAAAAGTGTGTATTTTTTAAATAAATCATATATAGAAATTAATTTCAAAAGTTAATCAAAGTTTTAGTATATAAATTCTAATATAAGAAAAAAATTGCAACAAAAAACATTTTTTACTTTTTTTAAATAATTATAATCAATATTTTTAAATTACAACTTACTAACCCAACCTATGTAACATCCTAATTTCTCACATTTGATAATTCATAGTTGATATATTGTAGTATTATACCATCCTTCATAAGGAATATAAAGCATTTCACACATGATACATATTTTAAATTTCAAATTTCAAATACAACACTTAAAAGATAACTCGAACTCTTCTCTACTATTCTTCTGTCTCTCTCTTCACTTGTACTAGATTAGACAACATTCTCTCATCTACTCCCGTATAACACACACGTTATACGATCATTGCACAATATATATATATATATATATATATATATATATATATATATATATATATATATATCAAGACAAACACAAACAAGTAGGAGTTATCTAACATGCAACAAATCATTTATAAAACATGCATAATTATATTACTACACATAACAATAATCATATTATCATGTACTAATTATACTAGACTTAATCATCACAACATATAATAATCATGTCAGACACACTCATCACATCATACAATAATCATGTTAGACGCGACCATCTCATCATATAATAATCATATCAGACATCATACAATAATCATGCTAGACGCGACCATCTCATCATACAATAATCATATTAGACACACTCATTCGGATGAGACGTTGCACGATCACGGGAGGTTGTGCACTTCTGGTGGCCTCTACTGCTCTTTACAGGTATAATTCCAATACAACACTCCATGTCATCCACAAGGTTGGTCTGTTAACACCTATGCCTAAAATCGACACATAGGCTAAGACCTCTTGCCCCTCTCACCACATAACTCATCATTCTCTACTTGAGACTGAATGATTATTAGAGTATCAGGATAACCTCCAATAAAAGGACCCTCAACATCAACGTGTACACTAATTAATTACAACCATAGAGTCTCTTTGCGAGACCCTTAACCAATCTCATATCATATTCATATTCATCAACCCATTCATCATACAATACATTTTTTATTCAAAATCATGTTCATAGCTTAACATAGAATAAATTTCAAGTTAATGATGCAATCATACATAAGAATCAATAAATACAATTACTCAAATATGATCGAATATTATTAACAATTTAACTAGTTATAGTATTATGTGGGGTGATTATTCTCATTGCAGCCTCTAATTAAATATCTGACCAATCAAAGTAAATAACAATATGTTTAGAACCTATTGTAAAAGTTTTAGTTCGATCAAACGGTTAATGAAGTAGAAATCTTAATTTTACCTAGCTAACTCAAAAATAGAATTTAAAATGGGATTGAGTTTTCTAATAAAAATCCGAGTGGTCAATGTGGCTAAATATGTTGTAGGAACTACATATTAAAATTTTAGGTTAATCTAACGGTTAACTAGGTTGAAATTGAAGTTTTACCCAAGTAACTTAAAATTTGAAATTTAAGTGGTTTTCAGATCTATCCAAAATGAAAAATTAATTACTCTAAGCACAACCATCCAATTGAAAATCCAAGAGGTCAAGATTATTTTATATGTCTTATGGGCCATATATTAAATTATCAAGTCAATCTATTGGTAAACAAAGCGAGGATTAAAGTTTTTACTGAGGTAACTTAAGGACATAATTATAGTGTTAATCAGGTTATTCAAAAGTGCGAAATTTATTTCTCTAAGTACAGATCTTTAATTAAAAATCTGAACGCTCAAAAGGGAGTAAGATGCTTCGAGAATCATATATAAAATGTTCAGTTTAATCTAACAATAAACCAAGTGGAGATTAAAACTTTATTGAAATAACTGAGACACAAATAAAGTTGTGGTGAATTTAGTCTAAATTGCGAAATTCATTTCTTTAATTAAAGACATTAAATTAAAATTTTGAACGGTCAAAGTGGATTAACATATCTCAGGAATCATATATTAAAATTTAGGCTTAATCAAATGGTAAGCGAAGTGAGAATTAAGGTTTTACTCGGTTAACTCCAAAAATGAAAAACACAAAAAACATAGTCAACGACAATCAAAACCTAAAACCTATGTAGGTAGACTAACAGGACATTTCCTCTCGCTCGAAAATTGCTCCCAAAGAGCCTTTCGACAACTCTCCTCTTCTTACTATGAAATTAACAACTAAAATTTTCTTAACTTTGGTTTCTTATTGTCATTTTCTGAAAAACAACCCTTCCTTATTTATAGGCTAAAAAAGGTCTATCTTTTTTTTAATATTATTATTTTAATTCACCATCATTATTATGTTTTCAATCCACCTTATTTATAGGCTAAAAAAGGTCTATCTTTTTCTAATATTATTATTTTAATTCACCATCATTATTATGTTTTCAATTCACTAAAAACGGTCTATCTTTTTTTTAATATTATTATTTTAATTCACCATCATTATTATGTTTTCAATCCACGACCTAAATTTTGTCCTTTGTTTTTTATTTTTTTTAATTAATTAATTAATTTATTTTATAAAAATATATTTTGAAGAAATGTATTCCACTATATTTTTCCATTCCTGCTTATTACATTGCTCCTTCTACACTCTCTTGCTTAGGTTAGGTTCTCCCCATTCACCTAAGCTACTATAACTTTGTTTGCTTTGCATAACCTATCCACCAAAATCCCTTATGTAAGACCATTTCATGTCAGTTTGCATTCTGGCATTAATGTAGCAAGTTTTGTCAATCTCTTCATCCTTACAATGACAATATCTTAAATTCGTTTAATAACTTTTTTAATATATTAATGACTCACTATTATTTTATATGGTAGATATATGATTAAGAAAGCGTACCAAATAATGAAGATAAACAAAATTGATAATTGTTATTTTGAACATGTTTATTTTAATTTTTAGGATTGAACAAATAATTGCATTTCTAACATTTTTTATATAACAATATTTAATTTTGGGTTTCAGATTATTTAATTTTAGTTTATTATTAAAATATTTTTTATGATCATTAAATCATTTAAATAATAATAAAAACTAAATTTTTTACATTATTGATGGTTCTGAAAATGCTAACTACGTAAAGTCAGTAAAGTCAATAATTATCAATGATTTTAGAAAAGTACTGGTGGTTTTGTTCAACTCGCACCGGCGATTTTTCATAAACCCCGTAAGTAGCAGAGATTTTAAAAAAAGCCAGTAAGAAACAACAGTTTTCAAGAACTCCTACAAAATGATTACACACAAAAACCATAAAAAATTATTTGTCGACGATACTTTTTTCTGTGATTTTTCAACCGTAAGAAATGTATTTATTAGAGGTTATAATCGTCGATAATAATAAAAACAAAAACCCTCTTAAAATCTTATATTTTTGTTATGATGGATCACACAATGCTAACACTACTTAGAAAAATTAGGGTTAGTTATATAATATAAAGTCTATTTAGAGAAATTTCTCTAAAGTAATTTATATAAGAAAAAATTATTTACAAAATTTTCTCTCTAACTAAAATTATTTTATACAACATTAAAAAAATAAAAATTTGAAATATTTTATATAAGATAATTTCTATAAATTAAAATTATGTACGAGCTAATTTTAAATTATATATATATATATATATATATATATATATATATATATATATATATATATATATATATATATATATATAACTAATTGAGAAAAAGTGGACAAAGCTAAATTATTATGAATATGAAAGAAGTTATGATATTTGGTTCGATGCTAGACATAGACCCGCAAATGTTTCTAAAATTGAAACATTTCCCATCCAATTGAAAGAAACTAAATTAACATCACAAAATCGTGTATGTCTAAAACTGTCACTACTGAAGTTTTATTTTATTAAATTAAAAAAAAATATTTGTTTAAAAAATATTGACGAGTTACTGTCACTGCAAAATTTTATTTCTAAAGGTAAAAAAATAGTAATGGTATACAATTTAAAAATAGATATTTTAGCATAATAATGATTTTTAAGCACTACCACAAGATTTTATTTTTCAAATACTTAAAGAAATACAACATTATAATACAAAGTATAATTTAATAAATGTACTTATATATAAGAATTTTAAAGTTATGATAATTTTCATTGCATTAAATTAAAATACCGCAATAAAATAATAATTTAATATATTTTTATAAAATGATTTTAAAATATAATAAATATTTCAATAAATTTAGAAACTACAATTTAAAATTTATTTATTAAGTTAGATTTAATGTTTAAAATGTTAAAATCAGGAATACAAACTCACTTAAAGTTTTCAAAAGAACAATCTTCTCAAATAGATGAAAAAGAAAGTCACATGTCTAAATATTTATATGCATTTGCAATAAGAAGCTTATGTATGCTAAGATTTGTACCAAATCTAACATAACATGTGTAATGAGAGTTGTGAGTAAGTTTCTATCAAATCTCATAAAGGAGAGTATTGGGAAGGTGTGAATTGGATGTTGAGATATTTGAAGAACACTTTAAAGATGCATTTGTCTTTTAGAAGAAGTAAAATCATTTACAATGATTTTCTGATGCAGACTTGGATATGGATGGTAGAAAAAGCAAGATGACACTCATTTGTTCAGTGACAGTTAGAGTGATGTATGTCTTTCTAAAAATTCAATTCTTCATTCTAAATGCAAGCACGTTAAATTGAAATATCATTATATCATAAACCTGATAAATGATGAAGACTTGTCTTTGTGAAAGATTGAAAGAGGAAGTTCACTAAAGAGACACAACATCAATGAGACCTAAATCGAACCACATAAGAAATTGGCATTACTCTCAATCTTAAAATAATGAGTTTATGAGTCTTCATCCTTATGTAGTGCTTCACTTTTTTATTTCTAGCCAATGTAAAACTTAGACTCGCACTTAAATTTCCAACACTATTAAAATATTTTTCTATTAAATTCGTTTAACAAGTTGAATGAAATTACCTTATTTTCAAATACATTATTAATTGTTTTCTATGTTAAAATGCCAATGCTTATTAATACGTTTTATAGGTTAATATTGTTATTTCATATTAAAAATCTAATTGAAATTTTGATATCTTGGTTCGAATAGTTTTTGAAATCACATATAAGATAATAATAATACTTTGGTCATTTAAAGCATTAATCATAAAAGTTATTCGAAGAAGATATTATTATTTTAGTGAAAGGTTAAATCATATAAATTGAGATATAGGTAAAGAAAAGTTGTCACATCACTTAAACACAATATTAATACAGAATATAAATTTATATACACTTGAGATTTGAAGACATAAAATACTTAGATTGAGTATTCAAGAATACATCTATTTTATTATTTCTGTATTTAATATTCATTTCAAATTTAAAATCTACTTCTAGATCTAAAATTTTGAAAATTAAGTCAAATGAAATTTGCTAAATTGTTAATGTATTCTCAAATATGACTACTTGTATAAAATTATATATTTTAATCTTATTCTTAATAACTTTTTATTGTGTCGTTACATATTTGACATATATGGACATATAATGTTATAAATCTAAAAAAATGACTTTAGATAATTACAATCATTTTAGGTAAACATGTACATATGTATATTTGATTTGGAAAAACTTTTATTTTATAAACTCTTTGTTGGGTTTGTATGAATGATTATTAAAATAATATGGTGCCCAATGAATAATTATATGTTTTTGTTAAATTAATCACTTTCATAACTTAATCAATTTTAATAAATATTAACTAAGAATAAAAAAAATATACTAGATAACTCTTTTGTACGTTCGCCGTAACTAAATCTTCACGTAATCTTATTGAATAATGAGAATTATATAGATATTATACTTAATTGATGAACTGTTATCCCCCATTTAGTTTCATTTGAAATTCACTATCAATTCTTTTATCTCTAAGTTGTAATAACATTCTTCCATATAATATATCAAACATATATTTCATAATTAATAAAAAAAATGTCATGTAAAAATAAATATATCAGAAAAAGAATTAATTAATTAAAAAAATTACCATATTTTGAATCTAAGTTTGGTATTCAACCAATAAAATTAATTAATATATTTAAATTTAGTATTCATGACTACCATAATGTACTTCAAATTTGAGTATCTCCGATATTCAAAACAGCATTCATTTATAGGTTGGTGGTCTGGGTTAATCATATGAACATGTGACTTCAATTACTTTCTTTTATTAATAGGGAATTTTTTTTATAATAAAAAATAATAAAATTATTACATTATTTATTATTATAATTATAAAATTAAATATAAATAAATTTTCAACTTTACTGTAATAATTTATATTTATTGTATGGATAGTTTTATAATTAAAAAATAATTAAGTTAAACAAAAATGATTAAATATAAAGAAATAATTAATTAAGCAAAATTGATAAAATCGATATTTTAGTTAAAAAAATAAACTTTTATTTAAAGAGAAAAATGAAAAAAAGAAAGTAGATAAAAAAAAGGAAAATATGTTCATATATAGATATAGATACCAATACAATAATAGAGACAAATCAATATAATTTAATTAACTCACAAATAGAAATACGTAACTTTTATATCACATCATTTTTTTCAAACACATAGTTAAGGTCGATCAATTACATCTCAACTTAATTAAAATATATCGAAATTGAGTGAATTACTCATAATCCAATAATTTTTAAAAGGTATTTAACCATTGGTTGGTTGAGGTTTGACTTTTTCAAAGATAAATAGAACGCTAAAAAATAGATCCAAATTCTATAAGTCTAATTGGACCAAAGTCTTGTAAGAAGTTTTGATTTAATTAATAGATTTTGTAATTAAAGATATATTTTAACAAAAAAATATTTTATATTTTATTATTGTTTTTTATTTTGTAACTAAAATATATTCTTATTTCAAATATATATATATATATATATATATATATATATATATATATATATATATATATATATATATTTCGTAACTATTTTATTTATAAATAGAAATACATACTTAGAAATAAGGAACTTCGATGTCTTGACTTAAAGTATTGTTGATTTTGAATTAGATTATTTTTTCTCTATTTATTTTCATGTTTAAGGTACTAGGTTATCAGAACAAATTGACACTCAATGTAGTGCTCGATAAAACTTGATCATAGTTCACTTGTTATTCAAATTTGTAACAACAACGAGGAACAATGCAAATCATTAAGTTGATGATAGAAACGACAATGGTCTAACAATATAATAGATCTTGCAAACCATTCAAGAGTTGAGGCTCAAGCTCGGTCTAATACTGCCCAAGCTGAACATGATTCATTGCATAAAGAAGCAGGAGTAGTAAGAAAGGAGGAGGATGCCTTACATGAGAAAGAACAGTTGTGGAAAGCAAACGAGGAGTTGAGACAATGGATTGAAACCTATGGGAGCTCGAAGAAAGGATCGAGGGTTAATCAAATGAGAAGAGCTTGCTCCTAGAGACGCTCCTCGGGTTCCGGTTCAATGCAACAAACTGGAAGAGAAGCTCCATAAAGGGGACTACATCAACATTTGTACTCATCTTAAGAGGATGAAACTTCTAAACAAGCAAAGCGACAAATATGTCATAAGCTAGGGCAATTTCGAACTCGATGATAACATATGTTTTATGAAACCTAAATATTGATATATTTAATATAGTTTTATTTTAACCCACTCTGTAGTAATATTTTATTTTAAATGACTTAAATATTTTATGATAAAATTTAGGTTTAATCATACGGTAGGTTCCTATTTTTGGTGGCTTTTCTCAAATTGGTTCTTCACTTATTTTTTGTCACAATTGGGTCCTAATTGTGCAAAATTGATGCAATTAGATATTTGTCGTTAAATTGGCTGAACGACTATAAATTTATGCTAACATGGCACATTGACGTGACTTATTTAAATGACATGGCAAAGTGTTGGGACTTTGACAAGTATACCAAATCGTTTCAAGTAATAAAACCGGTAAGACTGAATATCGTTTTTCGAGAGACTCGTGTCACCAAACAATCGTATAATTTCCAACTAACTTAGACTAAAGAATGCTTCATAATTTAGGTTTTAGTGCAATTAAAGTAAACATGAACACATAAATGATAAAAGTGATCTTAGATACTCAAACACTTGGAAATGGAAAGATTAGAAATGATATGGAATGGTATTGTTGGGGGTATGATTTCACCTACTTCACTCTTATGTATAGAAAATCACTTCCTCTTCATTAATATGCCAATGTCAATCTACTAAATTACTCAAATCCAATCTCTTGGTAGAGAGAGCCTAGACTTCCTTATTAGGCTCCAATCCCTTGGAAGACCTAACAATTATTTCCGCATTAAGAATTGAGATCTAAGACAACCAAATGTCCTAGTTCTATCCCTAGATACTATTTCCTTTAGGTGTTTAATCCAAGTCCAGATTTACTCAACATTTCCCAATATCAAGCAAACCCTAAAATCATGTCATGGGTAGCAACTTCACAACAAGCATTAAGAAAAGGAATTAAACACTAACAATCAATGAAAGAGGCATATATTCATTCAAAACATAGTAGTTTACATAAGAGTTCAGTGGCTACATCAATCCCCCAACAACAATGAAACTAGCCCTCCATGAATGGAAAGCTCAAGCTTACAACAATGGTGGAAATGGAAGAAGGAAGAAGACCCAAGGGTGAAGAAGGATTGTTCCCACAGCTCCTAGCTCGCCTCTAGGAGCTCCAAATGAGAGAAATCGTGTTTGGGCAGCAAAAGATGTAGATCCCCTTGCGTTTCAGCCCTAAATAGACCAAATTTGCCACATCAGCGTCGCCACCGCTCAGCTGCACGCCAGCTACACGCCAACTACACCCAGCGGCAACATTCCAGAGAGTTGGCGCTCAGCTGCACGTCAGTTGCACCCTAGTGGCAGCATTCCAGAGAGCTAGTGCTCAACTGCACGCCAGCTGCACCTCAGCTACAGCAAGTCTGGACGACTGCACGCCAACCGCACCCCAGCTTCAACGTTTATCTTTGCTCTCAAAACTTCTTCTTTTACCTTCATTCTTTCTTATATGGTTCTTCAGTTCTTCAGTTTGACATACAAGCTTGGATGTAAATGACCAAAACATACTAAACAATGGGGATTAATGATGAAATTGAATCATTAAAGTTTAAGATGCAATCACTTAAGAAACTAAAAGAAAACTAGGATTTACAAGGCAAAAAGCTAAGAAAGAGTTGAAATTTTCTCTCAATTCGACACTGAAATCATGGTAAAATATGTCATTATCACAAAGTAAGGACATTTTAGGTGCGACATATGATGACATTTCAAGTGGGACACATGATGACACATTAACAACATCTTCATCTCCATCTTCTCTGTCAAAACAAAAACCTTAGGCAACCATTGAAACCACTGCAGTTTCGTCAACCACGAAAAACCTCCACATACAGACCTACCTGTAGTAAAACACATCTTCATCACATCGCAAAACGCGAAGCAACCCTGCACCATAGAGATGATCATCGCGATGCATACCCGGAACATAACCCTAATATTTAACCAACTTATTTTTTTTATTATGATGCTTTATAAAATACAAATTATTTATTTTAACCAACTTAAAAATTTTATAGTAATATTTTATTTTAGCCATTTAAATATTTTATATTAACCAACATAAATATTTCAGTGATATTTTGAAAAAATTATTTTTTATTTACTTTTTTTATTTATTATGATTTTGACATATAAAACTTATATGATTAAAGTTAAAATATTTATAATATTTTTTAAATATAAAAAAAATAATTATAAATAAATTTATTTCAACAAAAAATATCAATGTATACTTTAAATTATATATATATATATATATATATATATATATTATAATATAATATAATATGTAGATCTCTAACTTTGAGATTATATTTAAAGATAAATTCCAATTCACCAGAAAGCAAGTTATTGTCCAACTAAAAGTAAGATAATTTTCAACTTGTTTAAGAGCAAGTAGACTACAAACAAGATGAATTCCAATTCACTTGGAAGTGGGTCATTGCTTGAGTAAAAGTAAGATAAATTTCAATTTAGTTGGGAGCGGGTTATTGCATGAATAAAAATAAGATAAATTTTAGCTCGATTATGAGTAGGTCATTGTCCAATTAAAACAAGATAAATTTAAGTTCGCCTAAGAGCGAGTTATCCCCTAACTATAAACAAGATAAATTCTAGTTAGGAGGGTCCTTGCCTAACTAAAACACAAGATAGCTTTTAGTTCAACTAGGAGTGAGTCATTGCCCAACTGAAAACACAAGATAAATTCCAACTTGGCTAGGAGTGAGTCATTGTTCGACTAAAAAGAAGATAAATTCCAACTTGACTAGGAGCGGTTCATCGCCTGACCAAAAGCAAGATAAATTCTAGTTCACTTGGGAGTGGTTCATTGCCCAACTAAAATAAGACAAATTTTAGCTCGGTTAGGAGTGAGTCATAGCCCGACTAAAAGTAAGATAAATTCTAGTTCACCGAGGAACATGTCATTGTCCGACTAAAAACAAGATAAATTCTAGCTTTGTTGGGAACGGGTCATCACCGATTATAAACAAGTTAAATTGTAGCTCGGTTGGGAGTAGGTCATCGCTCAACTAAATAAGATAAACTCCAGTTCACCTGGGAGAAAGTGATCGATAGACTAAAAACAAGATAAATTCCAACTCGATTGGGAGCGAGTCATCGCCTGACTAAATCCAACATGTGCTTTCGGAGGAGAGCAACAATCAAACCTACTCGTTTGGGCCAACTTTGCTAGCAAAATTGTCGAGGTAAAATAAATCAGACCATAAATTATTATGCAACTACAAACAAATGTCGAATTTAACAAAAAGGGAGATAGTTACCTAAAGATAAAGTGAGAGAAAATGGAGTATTAGAATGGAAACTAAAGTGACTATGTGCAAAAAGAAGACACCAAATTTAAAACTCACATGACAAAAGAACCAGTTAAAACAAAACAAGTGAAAAAGCTTAGCAAGAAAATATCCATAATGAGCTTAATAGATTTTTTCAGCCTTTATGTCTCACACACTTCGACTTACAAGTGAGAGACGATATATTATCTTAGTTGTCCAGAACCTTTTATATCTCATACACTTTGACTCACAAGTGAAAGACTGTATATTATCTTAGTTGTCCAAGGCCTGACCATATGAAAAAATAGATAAAAGATCGAAAGGTGAATCCAAAATCTATAATTCTAAAAATTGGAGCTAAGTCTTACAAAAAATTTTAATTTATCTTACAAATCTTGTATTCTAGAAAATATTTTAGCAAAAAATAAATAAATATATATTTTATTATTATCTTTGTATTTTGTAACATTATCTTTTTATTATCTTATTATTAACTTTAAATCAAATTATTCACTTCTTATATTTATTTATTTTTACAATCAGTTTTATACTAAAACATGTATGTATATTAAACACTTGTATCATAATTTGTTTTATCAGCAATACACTGCTACCACATAATAACATCTAACTCTATTTTAGAACATGTTAGCTAAAAAGAGGCTCGTACCGTAACTCCACTTTGTATAACAAGCATTAGTGTTGAGTTCTCTCAAATATCTTTATCTGTATGACTTTAAAATTGGCTAATCTTGGATACCACATATGTTTGAAAAATTAAGAAAGTTTCTTACCACTCTTACACCTACACTATAATAAATCCAGTAATATTCGACTAATTTAGTTCTATATTTTGAGTCTGGTCATCTAATACCGCCTCTATTAAGAGATTATGTTTCCTGATAAAATTTTAGCATGTGATATTAGTATATCGAGTTAAATATGTTTTTCGTTCCTTAAGTATCACACGATTTTGGATTTAGTCTTTACTCGAAATTTTGATGGTTTTTAGTCTTCATAGTTTTAAAACTCTTAATATTAGTCCTTAAAATTGGACGGCGTTAACTTTTAGTAGATATGGCAAACAGAGGCCACGTCTTATGCCAGCTTGTCACTTCACTCTCTGCCATGTTGCTTGTGTCGTTCGTCTTCTCCGGCAGAGCAGAGCCTCCATCGGACCAGCCGCTCAGTCCAACGTCCCAGCCCCAACGGTCATTATCCAGGGTGCAACATTTGCAAGTGAGGCCTTCTCGGGGCCGCTGTTCCCGGCGGATCAGGAGACGAAGATCCCCTTTGCCACCGCTACGAACGTGCCTATAGCAATGGTGTCGTGAAAGTACGGCGCGGAGCCGCCGCCGAGGGAGAGTGAGAGCACATCGACGCCGTCCTGAATGGCGTGGTCCATCCCGACGAGAATGTCTGACGCAAAGCAGCCGTTGGTCCAGCAGGAATCTCAAGCATACTGGCGTCAGTAAAGCTTGGAGATTCAGGCCACACTCCTGTGTCCAGCACCCCCACGATAACGTCGTGCGACGCTTGGTTGAGGTCCTGCGCGGTGTGACCCTCCCACAGCCCCGTCTCTCTCTCTCGAGCCCCAGAAACTGCGGCGTGCGCGTGGTGTGTAGTTGGTAGACTGTCTCCTCGTACACTCCAAGAACATCCTCGGATCTGAGAAGCTCCTGTGCCTGGTCCTCGGCCAGCGACGCCGCAAAGCCGTTGTAGGCATGAGTATAAGAGTAAAGCAAGGGATCAGAATCAGTGGTTAAAGATTGAAGATTTGCGGTGTACCGGTCGGTGTGAGTGGGGTAGAT
Source organism: Vigna umbellata (assembly GCF_029865625.1). NCBI lineage: Eukaryota > Viridiplantae > Streptophyta > Magnoliopsida > Fabales > Fabaceae > Vigna > Vigna umbellata. The sequence continues at coordinate 85,375,251 of NC_142165.1, read as the reverse complement.
TGAAGGTTTGTTGTTCTGTTTCATGTGAACTATGTATGTCTTCTTGGGCGACGTTAGACACCAGCAGCATTGTGCCACAAGCAAGAGGGACAAAACGAAGGTGAAAAAGGAAGCCATTTCATGAAGAGAGTGAAGGTTTCTAATTTAGTGAATGAATTGTGCAGGGAAGAAAACAGAGAAAAGGAAGTACATATTAAAGATTAAAGTTTGTGGCTCGCGAAGGCTCGGCTCTCTCAGGCGGCGATTGGCGGAGGAACGAGAGAGCTTCTCTCGCGCGGAGAAACGACAAGGAGGGAGAAATCGACGCCGCGACCGGCAATGGTCCCGGGTGGCGATTGGTGTCGCCGGCGACGCCTTGGATTGAGCGACTGGTCTGATGGAGGCTCTGCTCTACCGGAGAAGACGAACGACACAAGCAACGTGACAGAGAGTGAAGAGGCAAGCTGGCATAAGACATGGCCTCGCTGTTTGCCACATCTACTAAAAGTTATCGCCGTCTAATTTTAAGGACTAATATTAAGAGTTTTAAAACTGAGGACTAAAAACCATCAAAGTTTCGAGTAGGGACTAAACCAAAAATTGTGTGATACTTAATGAACGAAAAACATATTTAACCCTATATTTAGTGAATGTGAAGAAAATGTGTAAAATAAACATTGAATTTACCACAATCAAGCTTCATTGGGATATATTTATTTGAGGTATTGAGAGAATATCCTTTGAATAAATTTCCAACCTAATTTTAAAGGTAAATTACCAATTACATGTGAACCAACTTAGGTACTAAAATAAGGTGAGGTTTCATTTACTGGATTGAAAATTAACCATAAGATTTGGGACAGCCAAACAAGACAGCGATGGTATAATTTAGATAATGAATATTGCATAAGGAGAAGAGTATATTCTGAAAGATTATTTGGTGATTTAAAAATTGAGGGATGGAGGGAGAGAGAAAAGTGAAAGTGAAACAGAGAAGAAGAAGAAGGTGGAATTGGAACATGTGAATATTGGAGAGATAGGAGGAGGGATATAATAAAAAAGAGAAAAAATGGGAGAAAGAAGGGATGCACGCTGTCCGCGTGGGCAACGGTGGAGCGCGGCAAGCTCAGAGTTTCTATAAAAAACCTTCTAAAGTCTCGCTCTTCCTTTCAACTACAATTCCATTTCTAGCACTCTCGCTCTTCCTCCTCCATCCATCCATCCATCCAGCTTCTGGGTTTCACATTTCCCTCTGCATCTGCATTCCCTCCGTCACTTCCACTCGGGAAATGGACGTTCGTCGTCGATCCCTTCCCGCCTCCGGTGACCGCGTCAAAACCCAGAAGCTCAATAACAACGATAGCCTCACCGCCCCATCCACTCACTCCCACGCCCCATCGCAAACGCTCCTCCCTCTCTACCTTACCAACGCCCTCTTCTTCGGTGTATTCTTCTCCGTCGCATACTTCCTCCTCCACCGCTGGCGCGACAAGATCCGCACCGCCACTCCCCTCCATGCAGTCACCCCCTCCGAAACAGCCGCCATAGTCTCCCTCGTCGCCTCTGCTGTCTACCTCCTCGGCTTCTTCGGGTTCGCCTCCCGTGCCTCCCTCGACGAGCTCTCTGATGAGGAGACTATCCTCCGCGAAGACTCTCGCACCCCTGGCCCCTGCCCCGCCGCGCTCCACGACTCCCCTGCCTCCAAGATAAAACACAATCAAATTCCTCTCCCACGCTCCAAATCCGTCGACAAATCGGTGGAGTTATCAAATCCTCCACCTCTAAAATCTTCTCACGAGGCAGCACTAGCACCATCACCGATTTCGTTGTCTCCCGAGGACGAAGAGGTCGTTGAGGCGGTGGTTTCGGGGTCGGTCCCGTCGTACGCCTTGGAGTCGCGCCTTGGGGATTGCGGTCGGGCAGCTGCGATCCGGCGTGCGGCAGTGCAGAGGCTGACGGGTCGGTCGCTGGAGGGTTTACCCGTGCAGGGGTTCGACTACGATTCGATATTGGGGCAGTGCTGCGAGATGCCGATAGGGTTCGTGCAGATTCCCGTTGGAGTGGCGGGGCCGTTGTTGTTGGATGGGAAGGAATACACTGTGCCTATGGCCACCACTGAAGGGTGTCTGGTTGCCAGCACCAACAGAGGGTGCAAAGCTATTTACGTCTCTGGTGGTGCTTCTTCTGTGCTTCTCAGGGATGGCATGACCAGAGCACCCGTTGTCAGGTTGCCCTCTGCTCAGCGCGCTGCGCAGTTGAAGTTCTTCTTGGAGGATCCTCTCAACTACGATTCCCTTGCTGTCGTTTTCAACAAGTATTCTCTTTTTCTATCTCTTTCTCCTTCTCTTTTTTCTTTCTTTTCCAAGTTTCTTTCCCCACTTTTTTATGTTCCGATTGCGACGCTTTACGTTGCTATTTCCGAAACCACGGCGTAATGTCTCTTTCACGAATGCATATGACCATCTATGATTGCCGTGTGCTTCAGGATTTCTCTAAAACGTCATGCGATGTTAGTGTTTATAAATCTTATGCCTTCATATTTCATTGAAAGTTCTTTTGTATTTTTTTTGTCCGTTATGTTTTGCTACCAAACTTTCACTCTGACGTGTGAAAACTAAGGAAAATATAGTAAGAAAGCAACATTCTTCTCTATTTTTATTTGAAGAACATATATTTTATGGACAACCTTAGTTCGTTAATTGACCGGATCGATTTGTATTTGTTTTCACAACGAGATAAATTGGAATCCCACCGTGAATGGTTTTGTTGATGGGTAAATCTGGGAGTACTTTTGTAAGGCTTGTTTTGATAATTGTAAGAAACGGGACCTAGATTATCCAAATAAAAACGTAGAAAACAATTGACTGAAATCAAGCTGGGGAATTGGTAATTTTGGCTGATGTATGTTACGGTTATCTTTTTATTTCATTTTTTTATGTTGATCGATCAAAGTCTTAGGAATACCTATGTGGATCTGTCGTCATCGCTTTTTGTCTTCTAGAACTATTAAAGCCATAATTACTGCGGGTTTCTTATAACAAATGATGAGTAATATGTAATGGATATATGCGCAGGTCGAGCAGATTTGCCAGGTTGCAGAGTATTCAGTGTGCTATTGCGGGCAAGAATCTGTACATGAGATTCCGATGCAGCACTGGTGATGCCATGGGGATGAACATGGTGTCTAAAGGTGTTCAGAATGTCCTTGATTTTCTTCAGACAGACTTCCCTGACATGGATGTTATTGGAATCTCTGGTAAACATGATCTTCTTTATGTGTTTTTACTGCACTTTCCTTTGCCATGTTTAAAGGCAGTAGCTGAAATTGTGGCATACCCTGTTGCTTTGCTCCAGGAAATTTCTGTTCGGACAAGAAAGCAGCAGCTGTGAACTGGATTGAAGGACGTGGGAAGTCGGTGGTGTGTGAGGCCATAATTAAGGAGGAGGTGGTGAATAAGGTGTTGAAGACCAGCGTAGAGGCCCTAGTGGAGCTTAACATGCTAAAAAACCTTACTGGGTCAGCCGTGGCTGGTGCTCTTGGTGGGTTCAATGCCCATGCCAGCAATATCGTGTCTGCTATCTACATTGCCACTGGTCAGGATCCTGCCCAGAATGTGGAGAGTTCTCACTGCATCACCATGATGGAAGCTGTCAATGGTGGCAAGGACCTTCACGTTTCTGTGACCATGCCCTCAATTGAGGTACAACGCTTCTCTCATCTTCTACTGCTTCTCTGTTCTTTTAGAGCCTCTTTGATTCTAAACTGGGAAAAACGATAATTTGATTATGTAGAAAGAAATGAATTGAAAATATAGTAAACGAAACCAACTAATCACATAAAACAAGAAAAAAAATTGCTTTTAAATTCTCACATCTATAAGACAATTTCAAATGAAAGTTATATATAACAATGTTTTTTATTCATAATTAAATTTTTTAGGTAAATAATTAAATTTAAGTTAAATTTGAATATTTTTAAGTAATTTATTTTAATATATTATTATTTAAAAAATATTTATTGAATTTTGTAATAATTTTAATTTTCAAAATTATTTTAACTTCAATTTACTTTTAAAATTATTGTTACATCAAAACATTAGGTAGTGTCATTTTCGCCAAGTTAACGTAGGTGGACGTTGACCATTTCTAATATTTTAGAGAAAGAATACAGTCTTGTGTAGTGGAATATTAGTCTCTATTAATAGATGCATTTGGTGTTCCCATTACACATATAAGCATGCGATGCACGTTTTTGTATTGGCCTATGATTTAGGCCCGCCTAGCGCTGGCGTCCTTTACCTACGTCTGTGTCTTGCTCTTTGACTCCCAAAAGAAGATATCATGAAAATCCAAGATTGAGTGCCCTGGTTTTACCTTTTTCATTGTCATTGTTTTATGTTTGCCTTTTGTTTTAATCTCCTTGGACATGGTGAAATACTCATCCAACATGTGTAGATAGATATTTCTTTCTTTAATTCCTTAGACAGCTTGAGTATAAGAGATCCTTTTCTGTTGTGGTTGTCAGGTTGGTACTGTAGGAGGGGGCACACAACTCGCATCTCAGTCTGCATGTCTTAATTTACTTGGTGTGAAGGGTGCCAGTACAGAATCTCCCGGTGCAAATTCTAGGCTACTGGCCACCATTGTAGCCGGTTCAGTCCTGGCGGGGGAGCTATCACTCATGTCGGCAATTGCAGCTGGACAACTTGTTAAGAGCCATATGAAATACAACAGATCAAACCGGGATATGTCTAAAATTGTCCCATAAGCTGCTCACGTTAAAATTCACTTGTCTTAAGAGACTAATAAGAAAACCATCACATAAAGACAAAAGTGATGGTTGGCATCTTCCACCAGTGAATCCAGCTCCCCAAAAGTGTCTATGTTTGGCATTCATTGAATATTTGGTTGGTGCGACTCTTACGGAGATTGTATAGAGGGAGTTGGATTAGAGGGTGGAGGAAAACAAGAGCCATACTTTTGGGATTAGAGTTGTATTTGTTTTACAGAAAGAAATCATCTGTGTCGTGTGCTGTTATTCTCTTGTTTAAAGCTACTACTGCTTTAGATGATGATGGTACTTTAGTCTGCAGTTTTTTGATGTCTTGTAAGATCCATATGGTTAATTTGTAATTTTAGCAAGAGCACAGATGATGTCTCCAAATGGGATGTAGAGATGTTTATAGTAATAGTCACTGGTTGTTCAAGGTTTATTGGTTCTGTTGGGTGGTATATATTATTCTGTGGTTCTTCTTCCCTTCCTCATTCTTATATTTCTCCTTTTAATGGTTGGATCCTGTCCCTTCCTCCCATTTTACAACCTATTTTTCTTCTGAAACGGAACATGAATGAAAAACCTATTTTACTTTATATTAGGTTTCAGATCCCTTAGATGGATATTTAATAATCAGAGTGTAATTTTTTATATTTAAGATATAGTATTTTAATTTAAATAATTGATGCATCCTCTGCAACATGTTTGAGTTTTTTATTAAATAATAGACTCACGATCCCACGATCCCACAATTCATTAATTTAAATATTTTCAATTAAATTTTTATTAATTGATTTTTATCTATAAAATATTTAAATTTTTTATGTTTTTAATATTGAATCCTAATCATTTAATTTTTTTTCATTAAGTGACAAGGAACGTATCTTTTGATTATCAAGGAACATATCCTTTGATTGTTACAGGTAATCACATGAAAGTTATCAAGAAGCACGGTGATCACCTTAGTTAATAAATTTTCAATTAAAATAATAAAAATCAATTATCACTTTATATTATCCATAATATATTTTATATTAATCATATATTCTCAAGGAAATTAACATCAGATATTTAATAGAAAAACATAAAAATTTGAAGATTCAACAATTCAAAAATATTGATATAAAATCACATGGAAATAACAAAATTTATGAGAGACTTGAAATTTAATTAAGTCTCAGATTTTTCTTCTAATTTTTATGTATTATTGTTAAATTTTAATTGTTTTTTTTTAACATTTTAAAAAAAGTTAATTTTGTTAATTTTATTTTTATTTTCTCCTGTTAAAAAAATATTTTGTGAAATGATAGTATAAATAAATTTCTTAATTGTAAAAGTGTTTAAGTTGAAAAGAGTAAAAGTGAGTGATTATTACAAATGCAACTCACTTAAACACGAAGCTCACTCATTTTTTATTTCAAAATTTAATCAGGTTATTTGAGAGATAAAGAAGAAATTAGCTGTTTTAAATTGAGTTTTACGCTTTTTCATACTCTTGGATTAGAAAACAAGAGTATCAAACTGCATTTTAGTTTCTTTATTTATGTTAATTTCTTTATTTACGTATAATATAACCGTTGGATCAACTTAAGAAATAGATGATTTGAGTCTATAAATCTAAAGGAACTAATCACATGGTCGACCGTTCGGACTAAATTGGAATTAACGATGATTATTGTTATTATGGGCTTATAGGCTATCGATCGGTCTCGACCAGCTTCACATCCCGTTCGATCTCGACAACTATTGAGCAGAGTTAACGCACAAAGATAGATTCAACTCATACTACAGTACGCCCTATTTACGTCCTATTAGGACTTCAATATTTAACTGTAACAAACAGTTCATAAAACCGCTCCTAACTTGAGCGTCGGAGTGCCTTTTGCAGGTACCTCCCCTCTTTTACAACTGAGCAATCAAGATTGAAGTTCACCGAGCGGGCAATATTGAAGGTGACCGATCGGTCCAAACTGGAAGCAGACAAGCGAAGCGCACAAGTCGAAGGTTAGTGTCTCGGTCTCAATCTCTACTGAAACATTTTGGCGCCCACCGTGGGGCCGAGAGCAAGCTGAAGACACCCAATGGTGACCACAAGAAATATGGAGGAGCAGAGCACCAGAGATTTAATAAGAGAGTTACAAGCCCAGATTGAGGCACAGGCGCAGACTATACAAGCGGAGGAGCATGCGCAGCAAGAGATGCGGCAGAGGCATGAGGAGGAGATGAGGGCGCTAAGGGCCGAACGGAACCTCCTGAGCGGTCCGCCTCAAATCGAGAGAATGCTAATGAGGCAAGCCATAATCACGCCAACCCGAACGGTCATGCTAGAAGGGAACCAACACCCCTGTAGACCGCTCGGCCTACCAGTTTATTGCCCTTCACGGCGACCATCATGCAAACCCCAATGCCAGAAAAGACTCCCCCCGTATTGGATAAGTATGATGGTTCGGCTGATCCGGATAATCACTTAAGGACGTTCGGTAATGCAATGGCATTCTATACAAACAGCGACCCGATCATGTGCAGATCCTTCGCATTATCACTTAAGGAAGAGGCATTGGAATGATATAACACTCTCCCTCCCAACACAGTGGATTGCTTCGCTACTGTGGAAAACCTCTTTAGGAGACAATACGCATCCAATCGGAAACAGGAGGTAACACCGTCAAATTTGGTAAATACTAAGCAGGAGAAAGGAGAAACCTCCAAAACTCTATTAATGTCATGGTTAAATTTAGTTTCATTTGATTTAGACTTTTGTTATTATCCTACGCTTTCATTATGGAATAAATAAGGCCAGGTAATTGATGTCCAATCAATCGTTCCTAAACGTTGCTAAAGAAGTGCATATCCAGCGAAAAAAGTCTCTCGAAGAGTCTGAAGAAAAAGACCGAGCGGTAAATCCCGCTCGGCCGAAAGGTAAATCCCTCTGTAAAGATTTGAAGACCGAGCGGGAAAACCCACTCATCCAAGAGGTAAATCCCTCTATAAAGATTTGAAGACCGAGCGGTAAATCCCACTCGGTGAAGAGGTAAATCCCACTCGGTGAAGAGGTAAATTCCTCTATAAAGATTGAAGACCTAACGATCTTATTTGATTGGCCGATCGGTCTTATAACAACCTATTCTGACATTAATGCATTGGTTTGTTTGGCTACTCTCTTTCTCACCATATCAAATTTCGAGTTGTTATATTTCTTCAGTACAGGTAACAGGATACTGCAAATCACAACTGAGAGGTAAATCCCTCTCGTCAAAGTGGAAAACAAAGACCGAGCGGTAAATCCCACTCGGCCGAGAGGTAAAACCCTCGTCAAGGTCGAAGCGAAAAACCGAGCGATAAATCCCACTCGGCCAAGAGGTAAAACCCTCTCGTCAAAGTTGAAGCCAAAGATCGGGAAGAAAATCCCTCTCAACCGAACGGTTCTCACTCTCATCAATCAGGAAGCTCTGATAACAAGGACTGTCAAGCATGCGGCCAAATTCAATACATGGAACTGTTCGGCACAAATAGGATATAACGACTTGAAGCACACGGAGAGCAAACTCCTTAATACAACGAGAACAACCTCCCTCAAACTCATAAGTCCTATAGTTAACCGTTTGGCTAAAGCCGAACAATTAACTTAGACTTGGGGGGCTTATGTTACTATGGGCTCATAGGCTACCGATCGGTCTCGACCAGCTTCACATCCGTTCGGTCTCGATAACTATTGAGTAGAGTTAACGCACAATGAATGTGATAACGGCTACCGTTAAACAATTAAGGTTTGCATTAATGACTATTAAGAGGTAAATTAATTTAGATTCCTTTAAACACTATAAATAAGGGTTTAGGTTTGAGGTAAAGACAGATTCAACTCATACTACAGTACGCCCTATTTACATCCTATTAGGACTTCAATATTTAACTGTAACAAACAGTTCATAAAACCGCTCCTAACTTGAGCGTCGGAGTGTCTTTTGCAGGTACCTCCCCTCTTTTACAACTGAGCGGTCAAGATTGAAGTTCACCGAGCGGGCAATATTGAAGGTGACCGATCGGTCCAAACTGGAAGCAGACAAGCGAAGCGCACAAGTCGAAGGTTAGTGTCTTGGTCTCAATCCCTACTGAAACAATTATATTAAACCTAAATCAAATTATTATCAATTAGTTTGTAATTAGATTAACATATTTCAAAATCTATAAACATATGTTTGTGATACTGTGATAGTTGTATATTTATTGCTAGCATAATCGAACACTTGTGAACTCTAGTAATAGAAATGCCTTCTGGCAAGTAATTCAAACGAACGTAATAAGTGTGAAATGAAAGAAAAAACACTGATGAAAGGAGAAGACTTGATCTCCACTTCCACAAATCGAAACAATTTAAATTAATTACTTATTATAATTAGGTTGAGTAACTTAAACCTCGGTTTTTTAACTACTGAAGTATTCTTTTCATCCTGGGGTTAGAACGGTGTTGAAAATGAACTCTAAACGGATTTTATGCATATAAACTTTCTTTTTTCCATATTTTATTTATGCAATTTTGAAATTTATGAATATTCATAGTGGTTTTTATTAATATAAGACCTGTAAAATCTTTGTTTAAAGACCAAAAATAAAATTACTCATAAATTTTGGAGACTAAAAACATTTTGTTTTATTGATGGAAATAAGAAACAAAAAAAAGATAATCTCTTTTAGTTAATGAAAATAAAATAAAAAGTATTTCCCAAAAGAATTCTAAAGAAATTAAAATTACTGAAGAACCAAGAGATCACTTTAGTCTGCTCTATATGCCAATTCCAGGCAAAATATATACCATTTTTAGTGAATCCCACACTTTTTTTTTCATCTTCCTATTCAACAAATAAATGGTATTTCAATACTTTTTCCTTATTATTATATATATTTATTAGGTAATAATTTTTCTTTTATTCCATGGCAATTTAACGAAAAAGTATCATAAAATTTATTTCTCTTCTCACCAAAAAAAAATATGATAGAAATTTGATATTCCAATTCATTTTGTTAAAAACAAAGAGTAACACATAAAAACTCTAGAAAAGAAGGATTTGAATATATTTTAAAATTTTTTGTAAAACCGTGTTTAATTTCCTTTGCGGATTAGACGGAATCAATAGTTAAATACTTGAGTTTATAAAACCTTTAAAAAGTTAAAACAATAAAATACATATTCCTTCCAAACTGAATTCCGTTTAGCTCTTCCTTAAATATTTATAAGAGATTCCACTAATCATAACTAATTACAATAAATTTAACCACTCATGATTCACAACTAACCCACTGGAATCATAAATAAACAAAAAAGAATTTAATGAAAGTAGAAATCTACACAAAAGAAGAAAACACAAACAACACAACCGCCAAAGAAACACTATAACATACATGTTTTAAAACATTAGACGATCTAAAACATTTATGCATAACACGTGTACTATTGTTTAGAAACTCTCTGTTTGAGTAACTTACATTGTTCTAAACCGTTTAGCAACTATCTTAGATGGTTAACCTTGTGTTATATGCTCTCTAGATTAGACGGTCGGTTAAAGTTTCTTATAACATTTAGTATAGTTAAGTTGTAGTGTCTAATGCTTCTTATCCTAGATGTTTCAAAACGTTTTAACATTATTTCGTTTAAACATCATGTTAAACTTCAAAATAGAATTTACTTAAACGATCTTATCTAAACAAATAAAACTTGCATTACACGCTTAAATTTTATTATATTTGTCATGAAGTCACAACAGAGACGCAATAGCTTAGAAAATCATGTTAGTCTGCTTGTCTCTGCAATCAATTGATGAGTATCATACGTACAGATAAAGATGTTAACTTATCAGGAGAAAGAAAAGCCTTCACTTTCTGAACTCCAGCTACAACGTTAAACTCTCCTACCATCCTGCAAACCTATCTCTTGCAAGAAATGTTCTGCATCCAACGCTGCCATACACCCTGCATCAATAATAACATTTCCGTTATCCTTTCGCATAGTATAACTTTTGCTGGATTATATCTGATTCTGATTGTGTTATGCGCCATACTGTAATTGTGACACTTTTTACGTTCTATGACCAACAAACAGTCAAAACCATAAACAGTGCAATCACTTTTATGACACTTCTAGTTCAAAAAAATCAAATATAAAGGTGAAATACGTTCCCTTCAGTTTTTTTCTATCAGAATAGATCAATGACTAATCCCAAACTGAGTTCAGAACCAAATATAAGTCAACGACTACTCAAATTTAAGCTTCAGTTGCTTTGTCCAAATAGTAAGCGTACTCTTTCTGTAACTTATTTTAATTCTGTATTCTGTCTTACATCAAGTACTAACTCCCAATTCAGAAATGGAAGAAAATAAAACTGAAGAATTTATTTACAATCAATACGACTTAAAGTTCTAGCAGAACATTGTTGATAGAAATACTACTATTATCATATAGTCTATATAACTGAAGTGAAGGTGAGCATACTAAAGAATATAACAACACCTAAATTGTCAGGCCTCTCTATTGGATCTCTCTAATAAATTACAAAAGGTGGGAAAACGAGGATTACAAGAAGGTGGGAACACTGAATAATCAGAAAGTATGTCGAAAAATATTCAAAATGTGGTGATTCTACCAAATGCCATTTCCAAATAAAATTAGAAAATGTTGAGAACATGGAGAAAACGTGAAATCCATGACAGTTTCAAAACCAAGAAAATATAACCCTAATAATAACATAACCTGTTCATACTCTAATTTGCTTGAAAAGGATGTTTAATGGAACTGATAGAGAACATGGCCACCAAATTCAAAAAAGCCAGTTTCAAAACAAGGAATCTGACAACACATTAATCCATATCTATCACAGAACAAAACAATCTAATATATTTGAAAATACACAAGAATTACCTGTTCCAGCTGCAGTAATAGCTTGCCTATACTTTTTATCCTGCACATCACCAGCAGCAAAAACCCCATCAACACTAGTCTTTGTGGTGCCAGGTTTGGTCACAATGTACCCATCAGAGTCTAATTCAAGTTGACCATCCAAGAATTTCGTGGCAGGCTCATGCCCAATTGCAAAGAACAAACCAGAAACTTTCAAATCAGACACAACCCCAGTCACCACGTTCTTCACCTTAACCCCACCAAGAACCCTACCCTTATTATCCCCATAAGCCCCAACCACTATTGAATTCCATAACACCTCAACTTTGGGATTATTCATCAGCTTCCCCTGCATGATCTTAGAAGCCTTAAACTTGTCCCTTCTATGAATTACATACACCTTGGAACCAAACTTGGTGAGGAAGCTAGCTTCCTCCATAGCAGAATCTCCGCCACCGATAACCGCCAGAGGTCTGGCCCGGAATATCGGCGCGGCACCGTCACACACGGCGCACGCCGATATCCCACGGTTCCAGAACCCGTCGGGTCCGTCACCCGCGCCATCGAAATTCAGCCGCTTAGCGACTGCGCCTGTGGCGATGATGACGGATTCAGCTTCCACGGTGGTGGAGTCGGCGAAAACCCTAAGCGGCCGTTCGGAGAAGTCCACTGTCGTCACGGTCTCCGTGACGATCTCGGCGCCGAAGCGCTGCGACTGCTCGCGACAGCGGTCCATGAGCTCGGCGCCGAGGATGCCAGCCGGAAATCCCGGAAAGTTCTCAACGTCGGTGGTGGTGGTTAGCTGGCCGCCAGGAGCGACGCCGTTCGCCATCCATCCTTCGAAGAGGACCGGCTTCAGCTCCGCTCGAGCAGCGTAAATGGCGGCTGTGTGCGCCGCCGGCCCGCTTCCGATGATGCAAAGCTTCGTTTTCAGTATTTTCCGGGGGACGATTTCGCCATCGGAGGAGGAAGAAGTATCGCCGGCAATGGACGAAGAGGCGGAAGAGGCGGTAGATGAAGGAGAAGAAGAAGCAGAAGAAGAAGATGAAGTAAAAGAAGAAGAGGACGAAGAAGAAGAAGAAGAGACGTTGGAATTGGAGGCCGCGATTGTGGCTGCGGCAGCGGTGGAAGCGAGCCCAAAGCCTATGATGTTGCGGGCTTTGGTGAAGAACGTGTTTGGGAAAATACCCATTACTGTCCTTGATTGATTTTCGCGAATCGCGTTTTTCTCTTTTCCTTAGTGTAGAGAGGTCATTCCTGTATACAGATACGTTTCGTAATTTGAACAATGTGGCAACTCAAACAAATGCAAGAGCTCGGAAAGGGTAACAAACTACGTTTCTTTAGAAAATCTGTAACGATAACGAAAAGAATGTGTGTTGGTTTGGTTGTCCTTTGTTTGGCATTTCACGTATGGGAAGCCTTACTTGTTCTTTTTTTCTAGTTGGGTCTGTAAGCTATTCCGTTATTCCAAATGAAGCACTGCTGGGGTGTTGCTACCTTCACCACCGTACTTTTCTTCCTTGACTTCTTTTTTACTATTTTGTTTCAGTAAAATTTTATTTTTAAGATTATTATTTTTTAATTTTACTCGTTCACAACCTATTTCATTAATAACCTATTATAGTCCCATGAGTAAAATATTTTTCTTTTTCATTTTAACCTTATATTTCTTCCTCTCTTTCTTTCGTTGTTGTGAGATATTATAAGTTGCAAAGGTTAGTGGTGGTGGAAAGAATTATCAAGCAGTCTCCCTCTCGTGGTACAGTGTCGTTCTCGTGGTGCAGTGCGTGGAGTGGTGCAGTGCGTGGAATGGTGCAGTGTGTGTCGTGCTTCTCGTATTCGAATAAACCTTGAAATAAAACCCTAAAATAAAAAACGTAAACGGAGGTGACATCCTTCCACGGATGTTGACATCCGTTGAAGGATGTCACCTCCGTTTAAAGGTTACGTTTTTTATTTTATAGTTTGTTTTATTTGGGGACATCCGTTGATGTATACTTCCTCATGCTGGTTGATGCTCTGGATGCTCCTCGATGTTCCTTCACACCACAGCGACGACGCTTCTTCACACCACGGCGGCAATGGAAGCTATCAAACCAAAAAAAACTGGAAAGAAAAAGGAATGGAAGTGCGGGAGGTGGGGAGGTGAAACGTAAATGGAAAGTAAAATTAGGGTTCAAATTATTTAAAATAGGGTAAAAGTAAAAATCTTTTTAACTTAAGGATATAATTATATTTAAAATAATGTGGGGAGGTGAAGAAGTATAGGGTGGTGGTGGAAGGAGCAACAGCCAGCAGTGCTTCCATGGTTTTCATTCTACACAAGCTCCATTGGGCCACAAAATATTTTGTTCTGAACAACTATTACTCTTTGTATCCATTACAAATTCTATTTGCACCACCTTGTTTTATTACGGCTCAACTCAGCACTTTCTGTTCCGTAGCTCATCCACCAAACATGAATGCATACAAATAAACAATTATTTTTTATTTGAATAAATAGTTAATACAACAAAGAGATACAATTCTAAATAGGTGAAAATATGGTTGTTAAATATAGTCAAGATAGCATCATCAAAATAAGTATGCATTTATATACACTAGTATTACGTTTCAACGTTGTGTACTATTAACACGGGAGATTGGGATTGCATATCAAAATCAGTGCTTAAAATCAGACTTTATTAATTTTTGTCCATGTTATGTAATTACAGAGGTTTAAAACCATTGTTTTGAAGCTGACATATGATGTTGGTCGTATAAATAGGTGAAGCCTGACACATGTTCCCTCCTCACAAACCAGTTGGCCACCCTTGTTTTCTGGTGGAGGAACTAACATTAAACCCACCTGCCTCGTCGCAACCCCCTCCTGTTCTCACCCACGCCTAAGTTAAATCTACAAAAATAATGGATTTTCTTTTAAGTTTAATAATATCTGTGCGAAATTTCATATTCATTAAAAATTAGATTAAGTTGTAATAAATAAACAACAACAAATTTTACTTTATTAATCTAGTTTAGAAATTAATGGATTTTTTTTATAAATGTAATAATGAAAGATCTCACGTTAACTAAATATTATATTAAATTATAGTAAATAAAAGTAAATTTTACCTTATTAACCTAGTTTACTAAAATTGAGCTAAACTTATTTTTTTCTATTTTAATATGATATTAGAATATATTATAATTCACTAGTTAAAACACATACTTAACTCATGTGCATGTGGATTTTTTTTATGATAATAAAAAATAATATTTATAAGTTTATTATAAATATGAATAATTTTTATAAATTTTTTGTAAATATTTTTTATTTATTTTATAGGTAATTTTATAATTAAAATGGTTAAATTTTAAAAAATAATAAAATTGAAAAAATAGTTAAATTAAAAAAAATAGTTACTTAAAGGATAAAATTGATAAAGTGATTACTCTTTAATTTGATTC
The DNA here is from genome assembly GCF_029865625.1 of Vigna umbellata. Taxonomy (NCBI): domain Eukaryota; kingdom Viridiplantae; phylum Streptophyta; class Magnoliopsida; order Fabales; family Fabaceae; genus Vigna; species Vigna umbellata. The sequence continues at coordinate 85,360,156 of NC_142165.1, read as the reverse complement.
TTTTATAGAATAAAATTGCATAACAAATGTGGATACCCAAAAATAAATCATTTACATGAAGGTATAAATATTTCAAGTTAGATTTAATTATTCATTTCATCATTGTATTTGTCCTACACCATTTATTGCTATAGATACTTAAAATCTTTTTATATAAAGGTATAAATATTTCAAGTAATTAATTATTTAAAATCTAATAAGGTTTATGATATCAGTTGGGCTTAGAACTTGTGTTAAAAGCCCAGTTTTCTTTTGCGGTTTAGCATTTGATCTTTTTTAACCAGAAAAATGTAAATCTTTTTGTTTCGGTTCATAGCTGATGTTAAAAATCCTCATCTTTTATCTCATCTTAATACATCTTTGTTCAGAAATCGTTGTCAATTATCAAAAATAATTGTTGTCTTATCTCTTTGTTAACTAGTGAGGTTGGTCTTCTAATTTTTTTCGTGTCAATTAGGTTTTGATTTGTAAAAAATGGTGTAATTTGATTATTTTCATTAGTACGATATAAACGATGTTATTTTTTTATAATTTTTGTCCTTTTCAAAAATTATCTCCTAGTTTCACTTTGGTATAAATTTTAAAGTTAGTTTAAAAATATTTTTAGAAATATTTAATAAAAATGTTAATTTTAGAAAAAAATCAACATAATATAAAAAAAGAATAATTTTTGTTCTAACTTGATGAGAAACAATATTACTCCATTTTAACCAAAATTAAAACTAAATTAAATAAGAAAACAAATATAAACACAAAATTGATATTTTATCAGGTCACATTACATTACAGTGTTAGTGTCACTCACATTTATAGGGTCACTGACAACTTTGAAATGACATGAAAAAAATTTCAAAAAATAAAATAAAATAAAAATCCAAAGAAAAAATCACAAATTGATGGTTTTAATATCGTTTATACAACACTAACGTAAAAGATCAAATTGTATCATTTTTTTTTCATAAATAAGGAACAAATTAACACACACAAAAACTGAAAAAACTAATTTAACATTTTAGGTCAAAAATAATAATTAAATAAATACTTAGACCTTAAGCTTATTATATTTTTCAGATATGTTGAGAAGTGTGTTAAAAATTTCAAATTTACTAAAAATAATATGAAACTCCCTCAGTAATACAACTTATCTCCCATTTGGTTATTAAAAATGCAAGATAATTAGATTTGTAGTCTTCCATGTTGAGACAAATATGACAGTCATTTCAAATTGATTGATGTGATAGATTTTAAAAATTAGTTTAATTGATATAAATTAAAGATTACCAAAATGTCCCTAGTTATAAAATGTTATTTATAAATGTTATATTTAATTGTAAAAATGTTTATAAAGAAAAAAAATTATGAATAATTTATAAAATTAATGTTTAAAAATTAAAAAAACTAAATAATCAATTTTTTTTAATAAATTAGAAAATATAATAATCAATTTATTAAAAAAAATTAGAAAATATAATAATCAATTTATTAAAAATAAATTAAAAAATATAATATATCTAATTTTATTAATATTAAAATAATTATAAAAAAAACTTGAAAAAAAAAAGGAAATCGCATAACGGTTATGCGAACGCGTAACCGGTTACACGAACGCGTAACCTGTTACGTGAACTCGTAACCGGTTACGCGAACTCGTAACCGGTTACGCGAACGGGTAACCAGTTACGCGAACGCGTAACCTGTTACGCAAACGCGTAACCGGTTACGCGAACATGTAACCGGTTACGCGTTTCCAGCGTTTCTTAACCGAGGGCACACTCGACATTTCGCTCACAATCCGCGCAAATCTCTTCACAACCGCGGGTGACTGAACAGTACAACCATCCCGCGTTTCATTGCAAATCCGTCCGCGCATTTCACTCTAACCGAACGCATAACGAGCTGAATTCTTCGCTCGCAAATTCGCATGAACAGTAAATTCGGTTCATGCGAACACAGCCTAAGTTTTCTTAGTGCAATTAATCGTTTTGGGATCTGAGATAAGAAATTAAGAACATTAAAATCCCCTTAATCAAGGTTAATATTGAAGTGTAGGTAAGTTTCGTAAGATTTAGATGATTTTTTAAAGAATAAATCAACTTATATCTAATTCTAACCTAGTTTTAGCGATCCATTATATTTTTCCTTTGTCGTGATATACTGTGACATCATGTCATGTCCCCAGCGCCAACACAGCATAGAGGGATGTATTGTTTTTAAGTTTTGTATTTTCTTTTACATTTATGTAATGATATTCAATATTAAAATATGAAAACCAGACTTACCGGTGTGGGGGAAACAAAAACTAGACAGTACATAATATATTTCCAATATTTATTTATATCGTAAAATATACGTTCTTTTTACAAAAACTGTAAAATGTGTTAAAATTAAAATGTTTAATTGATAGTTCACTGATTATTAAATTATATTGGATTTGTATCGTAAACTATTCAATGAGAAAATTAGATTAAAGAACTAATTAATTTTTTCTGTATGGTTGAAATCATATACAACATTCATGAAAAATGTTTTCTTTTTTCTAAACGGTCAAGTAAAATTAACTTCACAAAACCAGCCACTTATAATTATAATTTGGTAACGTGGACTTCCAACCGTATACATAGAATAATAACAATGAAACAATTTATAAATTCAAAGATATGATTATTCCCCTCTCCATCGTCAACAACACTTTCCCTTTAATTACTTTATGCTTAATTAGTCAAAAAATTAATGTCGTGTTAGGTAGTAATCCAAACTCAGGAATCTCCCCTGCAATTTGCCACCACAAAGAAGAAAATTCAACACGCTTGCATTCAACAAGGTTTCCAAATTAAACTACACATTAAACTTTCTGACATTTCTCAAACATTTGTACAGAGAATGATCCATTTCGGATGCAAAACTAGAGATGAAATATTCACAGGGAGTGCAATGGCTCTATTTTTCATGCAATCCTACAGAGATGCAAAAGAAAAAAAAATAAACAAACAAAGGAATGCATAAAAATCTTAATAAACACCAACAAATCAGGAAGCAAAGCCGATAATTCCGCAGATGAACTAACTAATATAAAGATATATAATATAGATATATATTCTGTCTACGAAAAAAGCAGTGATGAGTTTCTACTTTCTATCTTGAACGTGGTTCATAGGGTCTTGACTTTGGTCCATAGATGAAATAGATGTTCGTTTGATGAACTCCAAGCAATCTGCAATGGCTTCTGCATAGAAAGAATTGGACCTACCACAAGATCCCATCCGACAGTCATTGAGTTTTTCCTGCCTTACCAAACATGTGCTACTGTTGTTTCTTTTGAAGCAACCTTTTCTGCAAACCACTTTCTTCAGCAGCTGAATAACCTCACCGTAAGACAGTTTGCAACTATCAAAGAGCCTGAGAAAGAAGTTGAACCTTTTGCGTAGTCTGAGAACGTAAAGCTTTCTGGGGTTCAATCTAAATCCTCTACACCTGGATACCTTCCTGCCACTGCTGACTCTGTTGTAGCTCATGTGACCCATGTTTTTATTGTTGGAAAGCAGCTACAACAGACACATACGATACATACAAGTATATAAGGTTGAAGGGTGCCTTTATGAAAATGGTGAGGTAATGATGGGTGTGGTGTGAAGACAAGAAGAAAATGAGATAGCTTTGGACTGTTATGGAACTTGTGCTGCAAAGACAAAGGTTTTTTGGGGTGTGAGTGAATAACGGGTGGCATATATGACCGTGACTAAACTAGAGATAATTTGTATGTATTCAGATATAGAAGGGGACGATGAACATCACGGTGTTGAATCATTGATTGGTGTGGTAGGACCAGAGGGGACAAGGGGAGCAAGAAAGGAGAAAATGTCCCCAATTCTTTTTCAAAGTTGGTGACTAAAGAGGATAGCAGTGGTTGTTGATGAACTAGTGAAAATCCAAAACTGAGTTACTGTGAACTTTTTCTATTTTTAATTGTGACAGTTTTAGCTTTGTCAGTGTAGCAAAGTTTGACTTGTTTGTTGGGTTTTTATGATTATAGGGTGGCTACTTGGTAGCTTTTTCGCACTAGGGATTCGTGAACTTCCAAGGCTTTCTCTGTATTCCATGGAAAACTTACTTAATAACGAACTTCACTCAGATGTTTGATAGCTTTAATCACTCACTACAGTGTCCTGACAAAAGATGCACTAATCATTCTGAAGGGATAGCAGCGTCCCACAGTTCTCGTTCAAAATTTATCTCTTTAATTTTCTCCCTCCTACCAACCTCAATAACTTTAGGTTTAATAATCTCTACCACAGCACACTCAGGACTGGAATTGCCTGCTCCAATCACATCTATTTGATTTTTTTTTTCTGATAATATATATATCTTTTTAGTTCATAAAAGTAACAAAATTACTAAAAAGTTTCTTAGGTAAAAGAAGTTACTTTGTTTTTTCTTTTTTCTATTAAAAGAAGTTTGTTAAAATTAAAATATATATTTCTGTGGTATATGGCTTCTCGGTGTCCGGTAGCTCAAGTTGTAACATGTGACATTCTTAACTAAAAGTTTATTTTCTTAAAAGAAACCATGACATTATAATACGTTATCCCAGTGCTATTTTCAATTTGGTTTACAAACTTTTTTATTTAGTGTCCTTTTGTGGAAGTATTTTCAAATTTTCAATTAAATTCTTGCATGGTATGTAAATTATTAGTAATGAATATAACTATTATGTCTCATATTTTTTTGTTTTCCTTTCACATAATATTTAGGATCTATATATCTTAATCTTATTTCATCCATTTTTATATCAAATTTATCTTTTAAAATTTAACACTTACAACTTTAAAGTGTGTTAAGCCTTTTCTCAATGCTTAATATTGAGTTCGAATTAATTTAGTACATGATTTTTGTTTAAATTTTTTTTAACCAGATAATATATGAAATTGAATGTAACTTTACAACAAACATGGTGTATAAACCTCTAGTTTCTTATTATCTTTTATCTTAATCTTTCGATAATAACCATGTATCTCTTTTATATAGTGATTTTTTGTACTTAATATTATGACTTTTGATATTACAATAACATTTCAAACATCCCTTATCACATTACATACTCATAAAAGGGTCTTACTGTACTAGATACCAACATATACAGGTCACATTAGACCATAATATCATTCAACTATTCACACATAATATGTCTTAATAAATATAACATTATCCATCTCATAATTATCATGTATATGCACACACATAATAAATTACACATGCATCTCATTAATTAAACATATCATAATATGCCTATTATTTCACCCAATTTATCTCATTCGAGTGAATTTATCTCATTTGAGTGACCTTGTTCCCTTCAATAGATAAATTAAGAAACATTACATTGTTTAAGCAAAACTAGCTTAAGAGAAAAGAGATTAATATATTTTCTCTCTCACACACCCTCTCCTTGATTTAGCGATCATCCTCTCTTGTATTCCTAAAGTGTCAGATAAACTCTTAAATAAGTAGACTTGTTATATAATCCAATAGATTCCAAAAATATCATATATCATGATAATTTTCATTATCATTATTTTTATTATGTTTATTTTTATCTTTTATTTTTATTATTATTTCTTAAATAATTAAAGATTTATTAGTTTTTTTTGGAAAAGACAAGTATTTGAATTTTATTTGTGAAATATTGTGTAGATAAGTGAAAATCATAGAAGATTGAAGAATATATCAAGGATTACTAGTTACAATGCATTCAAATACAAATTTTCAAGCCAAGTCAATTTGGGCCAATTCGCCTAGTGAGGCAGCCCAATTCGCTCAATGAGAAGGATCATGTCGCCCAACGACTCCAACTTTCTCAACGACCTACGCATTGTAAACATCATTAAATAGAATGTGCCACAAATTAGAAAAAGAATCTTTTGGAGAATAGGAAACTAACCTTAAGGGAGAGACAACAGAGGCACATTCTGGAGACTAGAGTCACTCATCATCACCATTATTTTCATCATCTATCCCTTTTCTAGTGCTTAGAATGTCTAAGAATAACTAATTCCCTTATTCAATGGGATTTGATATCTTCACTTTTTTTATTTCTACTATTCAATATATTTTTTCCATTAAGTTTTTGTTATGTTCTTGTTCTTAATTGCATGGTTATTGATTGCTTATTTGTTGGTTTTTTATTATTGGAAAATCATTTAGAACCTTTATTGGGATAAAATATCTAATAGATTTTGCCTTTAGACATAGATTTTAATTAACTAGTCATTATAAACATATGAATTTAATGCGAACTTTTGGTAAAAACAAGGGATTAAGGTTTTATTATTAAGGTTTTTATTAATAAGGTTTAGACTTACCTCTAAGGAATTAGGGCTTTTTAGCTTATGACAGAAATGTTAGAGTAAAAGTTTGGTTTATATTGTTTAGTGTTTTAACATTGAATTGGAACATGAAATCCAACCTCGATAAAGTCTCTACTGCATAGTTAATTTCATAAATTTAATTTATTTCTAAAATTTTGAATTATTTTATTAAAAATCAATATTTTGAATTATTTTAAAGTTTTTAACCTTAATTAGTAAATAATCATAGTTTTTCTAAATAAATGTGAGTCTTTTGGAAAAACGATATATTTTGACTTTTCACTTTACTATTACTTAACATAAAACATCTAATATAAAGCAAAAATTATGAGAGAAAATGTACAATGAAAGTGCAAAACCAAGCTTTTGGTAACAAAATAGAGAAACATTAGCTCACTTCGCCTCAACCCTACAATTGAGTAAAAACACCATCATGGTGCACGTCACCTCCACTACTGTTGGGTGGAAGTACCACCATGGTTCGTGTAAATTAGGAGAAAACACCTTCGTCGTCGTTGTTGTAAGGTGTGAGTTTTGTTAAAAAAAAGCTCATGCGTAGTATTGTGAGGAGTGGAGCATGTTTTATAGGGTTTTAGAGAACTCAATATTATTGTTTGTTGCCTTAGTGGTTAATATAAAAATTAATGTATGTTACTATTGAGCAATTAATTACAAATATGACACCAATCACTTTTTATGTTTGTTTCCTATGGCTCATACATAAATAGGCAAACATAATAGATCAATTTTGTGTTAGTGACATGTTTGATCTTTATCATAAAGTTTACCCTAATAAAGATGAAATTAAAAAAAATACATAAAAAATTCAAATAAAAGAATATTTTTGATACATCTTCATATATATATATATATATATATATATATATATATATATATATATATATATATATATATATATATATATATATATATATTACAGAGTATTAAAAAAAATTCTATTAATTAAGATTAATATCATTTAATGTTGATTAGAAGTATAAATATAAATAATTCACAACGATAGAAAGGACTTATATTGACTATTAAAACAAACTTTGATCGACAGTTATACAGTTATTGTCAATTCAATCGCTATTGTAAGTTAGAATAATCGATAATTATACAAAAAAAACGATTATGGCTATAACCATTGTTAAAAGTGACATTTTGTTAAGAAAAAATAAATGTTCTCAATTTGTACATAATCCACAATCTCGCACAAATTTTCAAAACACAAATACATTTTGTAACTTTAAACAATTCAATAGATATAAAACAAAATGCTAATGTTCTAAACAAAGTATAATAGTTCTATGAACTATTATGTTCTAACTTACCAATTATCTTAAAATGTTATATATGTTAACAAAATGTTTTGCCCATATTGTTTGTACGTAAGCTAATGTATTTGAGTCCAATGGTTGTGTCGTTAAAAACCTACAAGAAATGAATTGAAGTTATGATAACTCCATGTGCAAGTAATAAATTATTTTATAACTATATTAGTGGATTATAACATAGTACATTATCCTAAACTCTATTAATACTACATTGCACAATGGTCCTCATCCATTGCATGATGTAATAGTCACACTAATAACCTCCAGTCACTAGTGCAGAAAGGGCTTTAGACGTCTGTTATTTTGAGCTTTTAACATCTGATCGTTGTCCGACGTTTATATGGGTGACGTTAATGAGACGTCAGACCCTATAGGTCAGACGTCTAAAACATTGTCGTATTTGATTGGATCTTTTTTCGCTTGAGGCCTCTTGAGTTGCTCCAGGCTCATGGTAATTCGAGTTTACAACTTTATATTTTAGTTGAAGAGAATGTATTGTACGTTTTTCTTGTATTGGATGATTTTAAAAACGTAGTGGAGGGAATTAGAGGAGTGCAAAACGCAAGAAATCGTCGCACAAGAACACCGCCCAAGGACACGAGCAAAACTGCACCAAAATCCAATGAAAACACATTTTAATCGGTTCAAATGAAAGATAATGCATCAAAGAGTGATGTAATCGGAGTAAAATTAATTTTAAACGGTGCAAAAGTGAGAAAATGAACTTGGAAAACGTAGCCCGTTGAGAGAAAACGCGAGGAAGATGATTAAAAGTGAGTGCGCGTAACTGCTGCCTCGCATTCGCGGTGTTTTAATACAGCCATATAGAAGTCGATTCCCCCCACATCAGACGTCTAAAGGTCTTTACAAATCGGATTGGCGGGATCGGACGTGTAAATGGAGTTAAAAAGTGATTTTTTAGATTTCAAAATGAGTATATAGAAGTCGATTCTCCCCACATCAAACGTTTAAAGGTCTTTAGGAGTCGGATTGGCGGGATCGGACGTCTAAATGGAGTTAAAAAATGACTTTTTAGATTTCAAAAATGAGTATATAGAAGTCGATTCCCCCACATTAGACGTCTAAAGGTCTTTAGAAGTCGGATTGGCGGAATCGGATGTCTAAATAGAGTTAAAAAATAACTTTAGATTTAAAAAATGAGTACATAGAAGTCGGTTCCCTCCACATCAGACGTCTAAAGGGCTTTAGAAGTCGGATTAGCGGGATCGGACGTCTAAAATTAGTTAAAAAGTGACTTTTTAGATTTCAAAAATGAGTATATAGAAGTCGGTTCCCCCCACATCAGACGTCTATATGGCTTTAGAAGTCGGATTTACGGGATCGGACGTCTAAATATAGTTAAAAAGTGACTTTTTAGATTTCAAAAATGAGTATATAGAAGTCGGTTCCCCCCACATCAGACGTCTAAAGGGCTTTAGAAGTCGGATTGGCGGGATCAGACGTCTAAATGAATTTAAAAAGTGATTTTTTAATTTCAAAAATGAGTATATAGAAGTTTGTTCCCCCACATCAAATGTCTATATGTCTTTAGACGTCTGTTCCCTCCAAAACAAACGTCTATATGGTTGTTTTATTTACAAAAACTGTCATCGGTCATTTTTTAGGATCGAACGTCTAAAGGGTGACGTTAAAGGCCTTTTGTGCACTAGTGAGTTTTATTATTACACTACATACGTTGTAAAGGTGGTTAAATAAATTAAATGATAATATAAAATAAGTGAATGATACAATATAAATACCTTTATATACCACTTAATATATTATAATATACTTCCTTTGTTTCACAATAATAATTGTTTAGCACAAAATATGATATATATATATATATATATATATATAATCTTCAATAAATGTGTTATTTTAATTGAAATAAAAATAATAATTATTGTAACAAAGTAATCAAGAAAAGGCACATATATTATGCATACTGTTTGTTTTTGTTTTTTTTTAATAATAATGGAAAATATCTTTTTGAAATATGAATTAAAATAGATGTAAGAAGCAATTACTTCTTGCACCCTATATTTTTTTTCCTGCATCCTATCATTTTATTTATAATGAAGGATGCAAGAAGCAACACCCTTGACTAATTAGTGTTCAACTAGCTATTAACCACTGGATTGGGGTTAAGGCAATTTGTTTTAGGGTGTTGCTCCCTCCACCCCCACACATCTCTTCCTCCACCTCCCCTTTACTATTTTGCCCCTTCCTCCACCTTTCCTTTACTATTTTGCCCCAGTAAAATTTTATTTTTAAAATTGTTGTTTTTTAATTTTATTCATTTATAACATATTTCACTGATAACCTACGTAGTTCCTTGTATGAGTAAAATATTTTTCTACAAAGCTTGGTGATCGTGAAAAGAATTATCAAACAATCTTCTTCTTGTTCTCGGTGCAGTACGTGGTGCAGTGCGTTTATGGTATAGTGTCCTTGTCGTGGTTCCTCTCCAGGTACGTAGTCATAATCCTTCCAATAATCCTAAACCCTAAATCCTTCCCATACTTCCAATAATCCTTTTAATATCCAAGCCTATAATCCTTGCATGAGCCGCAAAACGTAGTAAAATAAAAACGAAACGTAAAAGGAACACTGCCTATGGACGGATGACATCCTTCAACGGATGTCAACATCCGTTTAAGGCAAAACGGATGTCGACATCCGTTTAAGGCAAACGGATGTCGACATCCGTTTTGCCTTAAACGGATGTTGACATCCGTTGAAGGATGTCATCCGTCCATAGGCAGTGTTCCTTTTACGTTTCGTTTTTATTTTATTTGTTTATTTTATTTACAGTAATTTATATTTAAATTTATAATTTTAAATGTTATATATGGTTAGTTTTTAAACGTAATAATTTTGTTAAAATATGAATTTGTTAAAATATGAATTTGTTATAGGTGGAGAAGAAGCTTAACGGAAGAGAGAAAGGTAAACGAAAATGGAAGAGAGGAAGAGGTGCAGAGGGAAGTAAATCAGAAGTTTTAAATAAATTAAAATATTAAAATAATAAAAATAAAAAATTTTAACTTTTGAGGATATAATTATCATTTTAGAAGGATATAATTGGCATTTTAGAAAATTGGGGAGGTGGAGGAAGAGACGTGTGGGGGTGGAGGGAGTAACACCCTTTGTTTTAATGATTGGGTCATGAAATCAGGCCCAAAAGAATCGGGTCCGAAAGAGACATTCACCATTTTTTCATATTATTATTTAATGCAATCAACAATTACTAAATGCATCCCCACAATAGGAAAGACTCAAATACTCCTTATCATAGTACCACACCACACCATCACCGCCCTGCCACACGGGGAAGAAAAATAGAGGGAAATTGTTACGCAGGAAGAAGAGACAAAATGCAAAAAAAAGGTTATTCCAAAATATTTTTTCTAAAATGTATTTCATGTAATTTAGAAAAATCATTTCATAACATATTTTATGTATGGGTTTAGGAAAGTGCATTCCAAAAGGCATTGTATGAGTTCTGTTCCAAAATATGATTTCAAAACACATCTCGTATGTTCTCAAAATTTGTTCCAAAAATTACATTTTGAAAATTTTGTTTCAGAAATTTCATTTCGAAAATTTTGTTCTGAAAATTATAAAACTTATTTCAAAAGGTTTTCAAAAATATGTAATCTGAACTTTTTAATTGAGCAAAATGGTTATTTTCAAAAAAATGTGAGGGGTGCGCGAATAAATTGTGGAAGTGCAAGAAATAAAAGCTTTGGTTGTATTGTCTTCAGTTTTTTCATGTTTTTGTAAAAAAATTATATCATAGTTTATCCTTTATGTTTATATAAATGTATAGATAATAATATTAACACAGTAACGTATAATTATGCATAAGTAGAGACTGTACAATTACTTATTTCACGTAATAAAATTATTTTAATTTAGTAGATGAAAATAGTCTTACTATTATAAACAGTGACCAAAATCATTTTTAATAGACACAAGTTTTTATTAAGTAAATCAATTCGTCATTCTTTTAGTTTTGCCTAAATACAAATATTCCATCTAACATAATTATGTTACATAGTTTTTAATGTTTGCTTTGAATATTTGTTTAAGCGTTAAGCCATATGACTAAGCATCATATTGTTAGAGGTTAATGCAATTATCTAATTCACATATATTTTTTTTTCTTTTTCAACAAGATTGATTAATCTAGTTTATTGTTTTTTTATATGTTCTTAATGCTTGTGGGAACTCATCAACCAAATTACGATTTCTAAGATCTAGGTGAAAATATTAGTATCCCTTATTCTTAAGGATGAAAGTTAGACCTATTAGTCAATTTTTAAGCCTTTAGCCTTAATGTTTGTTGCTTGACATATTGCACTAAAATAATTTAGTATCTTCTTTAATTAATCTCATATTTATCCATTAAGGGATTAAAGTTAAATTAAATTCATGAATCATCGAATGAATTGATTAATTGAAATTGTTGGATGAGGATGGAAATGTTAGTCAGGAAAGTTAGTGAAATAACCTCCAACATCTCTACACATTTGAATTATCCATATCTCTATCAATATTTTTATTTAAGTTTATTGAATTATTGTCTTTTTGTCTTTATTTTCTAATTCTAAAAATTTGTAATTTATTTTCTCGTTGATTACATAATTATATAATAAGTATATGTAATACTTATATTTCTATCCCTCAAGTACTTATGACAATTTGGTGGTATCCTTTTTAAACATATATCATTATGTTATTTTCATAAATTTCAATATGGATGCCATTGGATTAAAATATTATGAATATACTCGTTTTGAAGAATTATTCAAAAATGTTAAGTTTCATTTTAGTTCATCTCTCAACAACATCATATTTAAATTTAAAAATTTTTCCTTTTGAATTTTTATTAGAAATATGTTCGAAAACGATAACATATTTCTCGAATTAACTGCTTTGTATCATACATTAAAATTTTAAATTATAGGATAAAGTTTGGTTCATCTAAATTTTAACTAAAATATTTTCTTTGTGAACACCACATGCTTGTTGTTAACATATTCCAATATTAAATAAATGATCATACATTATAATAACTAAATATTGCAATACAATTGTACTAGTTATCTACTTGGAATTGCATACAAAGTCTGGACGTATTTGTCTATCTTATTTTCGTTATCTATCTCCACTCTTTTAAAGTGGAGATAGATCGCAGTATCAGAAATGACCCGATTATTATATATACCAGTCGAAAGATCAACCGAGTTGCTTTCTCGCTCGGTTGTCTCGAAGAAGGATAAAGACACGGAGCTCAGAGACGAAGGTCGAGCATCGTTGCCAGTAGCCCCCTGTCACCCTATCCGACGACTTCTCAGCCAAAAAAAGTTGAACGGTAGTCATAATTATTATCTTAGAACGAAAAATAAATTCAAACGATAGGCAGAACATGTACGAAAGAATTGGTGAAAATGACAAGCAGTCCCACCTTTATTTATAGAAAAATCTGGCATAACCGCAATGCTCCTCCACCGTTGATCAGGTCCACGATCAATGGGCCCAATACTACGACCCTGCCACTTTCGCAAGGCACGGGCCATGATGTTGAGACACGTGTTTTCCCGCCACGACCCCTAATTCAAATCTCGTTGAACAGATAAAAACCCAATCAAGATAATAAGGCGATTCCGGACGATCCTAATATCAAATCCCAATGCCATCAAATGTTGGCTAGGACTTGGGAGCCTGTGTACTGTATGACCATACGATCACCTAGAGGGACCAACCGGATAGGACCACCAAGGAGGGGCGATCAACCGAATAGGATGAGGTCAACACCACCACGTGTCAGACAACCAAGATAAATAAACGTTATTTATTAACCGATTGCACGATCATGAAAGAATGAGCGACTGAACAAACAACCTCCAACAACAACTACTCCTAAACATCGCTTCTAATCAAGATTATCGATAAGAACTACTTAGTGGGTAATGTGTCGTGATTAGAATTCCACTAATCACAAACTCATTTTGAAACCTATAAATAGAGGTTAAAGGTAAGAATATATATGATTGCATTTATTGCGAATTTAAGATTTTCCTGTGACCCGATCAGATTAATTACTGACTTGAATATCAGAGTACCTTTGACAGATACATCGAAATACCTTTGAAAGATACAGGGAACGGTTTGGAACGTGAACGAAGAAGGTTTTTGACTAAAAACATTCAAAATTACTTAAGCTGATTTGAAATAAAGTGTGAAAGAATATTTTGTGAAAATTCTCAACCTAACATATAATTTGTATGATGGAGTCATTTCTCTAGTTTTTATAATGTACAACACCCTTGAAACATTAATGATATATATTTTTTTCCAATGTTTGAATTCTTTTTAGTCTGATCTTTGTTGAACTTATTTGTGTAAATATGTTGGAAAACTTAGTTTTTTAAACTACAAAGATCTGAATTTAAGATCTAATGCATGAAAATAATTTTAGGTTTAGTAGTATTTTTTTTATATTTAAATAATAATTCAATAATTTTTCTTTATTTATTTTATACTGATCTTTATATTTTAAAAAATTGAACATTTTAAAGCCTTTTAAAGATAATAATAAGTTGACATATCTATGCATTACCCACTCTTATTATAATAAGTTTATTGTTGAATCTAGAAGTAAAATAAAATAAATAACATTAATACTGATTTAATAAAAAAGATAAAGTTGAACCTTTTTAAAAAGTATAAAGACTATATTACATTAAACATAAATAAAAGGAATTATTAGGACAAATACAAATACTAGCAATGTTATTTAACCAAATGAATTATTGCAAAATTTAATAAACTTATTTTCTAACACTCTTGAATACTTTCTTCAATAATAATTGACAAAGAATGTTATATTTCCTTTCATTTTCTTTTAAGAGAAAGTAACTCTTCAACATCATTCTCATAAGCTTACATACAAAATACAATTTATTATATACTTTATACTTATTTTGATATTTATAAATAAAGAATGAAAGAAATTTAGATTAATAAGTAGTCTATGTAATAAGTAATAAGTAATAAGTAATAGATAACATAAATAAAAACGGAAAGTATTGAGTAAAATGATAGATTTTAAAAAATCTATAAAATAATTTTTTTAGTACGAAAATAAGGTGTATATATAACCCAAGCCGTGGTTTAAAATCTCTGCAACTCCGTTCATCTACCATGACCCTGCAAGCTGATTCAGCAGGAGCAGCAGCACCACCTGATTCCGCAACCACAAACGGCATCGTCCCCAACTTAGAGGAAACGCCACAGCCGCACCCACAGCCACAGTCTCCGCCTAGTCCGCAACCTTCGCATCCCTCTCCGCCGTCAGAACTGCGTTTACCAATATGGTGGCCGGAAGATGGAAATCTCAGCATGGATTGGGTAGAGAACCTGATGCTGTGCTTCGATTGGTGTTCTCGGAATCTTCCTCCGTCAGAGTTACCTTCGGTTTTACCCGTCAAAGTCTTCGACTCGCTCATCCTCATGGCCTCCAAGATGCTTCACAAGGAACCCAATTGCGTCACTATAGACCCCTTTCGCCCTAGTCCCAACGATAGCTCTCCATCGGCCGCATCGGTTGTTGTGGTGGGCGACGTTCATGGACAACTCCATGATCTTCTCTTCCTTCTCCAAGATGCCGGCTTCCCCTCCCGAGATCGAATCTTTGTCTTCAACGGGGATTACGTGGATCGAGGAGCCTGGGGCCTCGAAACCTTCTTGCTGTTGTTGGCTTGGAAGGTAAATCTGTTTGGCAAAAGAAAGCTTTTGTTTTCACCTGATTTATGTAGTTTAAAACCACCTCGTGCATGGTGGAATTTATGCTGCTAATGTACTGTATCAATTCAGATTATCAAATGACTGTAGTTAGTTTTCCAGTTTGTAGATATAGATGATGTTTCTTAATACTTTAAGAGATTAATCTTTGGTCTTGGGCTGAGAATATTTTCACCAACAATATTTTGATACTCCAATCTTATTTTGCTGAAGTAGAAGATTTATTTATTTTTATTGAATTTGATTTAAATGCACTAATAGTGTGAAGGTTTTGTAAGCCGTCATTCAATTACACATAAGTATGTGAAGTAAGTTTGTTGACTTTTATAATAATGATCTTAAGAGTGATCTCAAGGATGATTTCACATTGGTTGACGATGTAAAGATCTTTCCACAAAATGTGTGGAAATATCACTCGTGATTCTCTGTGAATGAATTGGATGGAAGTTTTCAAACTTTTAAATAATATTCTCTGAATTTGAAGTTTCACTTTTGGATTTTGTGCTTTCTGTTTTTACTGCTTTCCTTGAATAGTCTGGCGTGACTCAGTTCAAAAGCTTTTTGTGTATCTGTATTTTGTGGGATCAACCATAACAGTTCAAATGATTAATGTGCAGAGTTTAAGTTGATGTAAATTATGCCTAACATTTTGTTTTACAGTTTAGACAAATAGATGCTAGTATCTTTTATGTTGATTGTCTTAATTGTTTACTGTAATTTGTTGAACTGATATAGCTAACTTCATCTAATGAGATAAGTCTCTTGCTGTTGAAAGATTTAACTAGGGTTATTTCGTTATGATCATTGAGGAATGGGGTAATTCCTGTGTATAATTTTGTGATATTTATGGCACTATAACTATTGTGTCAGGTATTCATGCCACATAACATATATCTGCTACGAGGGAATCATGAATCAAAATACTGTACCTCAGTTTATGGTTTTGAGAAAGAAGTAATGGTAAAGTATGGTGATAAAGGTAAGCATGTGTACCGGAAATGTTTGGGGTGCTTTGAAGGTCTTCCTTTGGCTTCTATTATAGCAGGGTGTGTATACACGGCTCATGGAGGACTTTTCCGCAGTGTAACTGTGATGCCGTCAAAGAGGTTTAAAGGAAAGAAGAACCGTAAGATTAATGTCAATCATGACAGCAAAACTCTATCACTTGGTTCCTTGGAAGAATTGTCTAAGGCTCGACGATCAGTTCTTGATCCTCCTTGGGAAGGTCCAAATTTGATTCCTGGCGATGTTTTGTGGTCTGATCCATCAAAAAATCTGGGTCTTGCCCCAAATAAAGAAAGAGGCATTGGCTTGTTGTGGGGTCCTGATTGTACTGAAGAATTTTTGAAGAAGTACCAACTAAAGGTAACAAATTAAGTTACTTTTTTAATGTTATGGTGATGTGTTTGATTGTCTTTGTGGATTATATCAAATCATTATATTAATTCCTTAAGAAGTTATTTGTAGTAAATTTTATCAGATCATATTTTCTGTGGAAATAATTATTGACATTGATATTTGAGCACGCATCATCATTTACCTACTTCAGAGTTTTGTTTGATTTATAACATGATTGTATTGTTTATCTAGGGAAAAAGGAAAGAAAAATCAATTCGTTAGACACTGATTGCTATTGTTTCAGAAAACTTTCGACAAGTGGGGAGATAAAAGGAGTAAAACCCAAAAAGTAAAAGCAAGTTGTTAGATCAGGATTTGGGACCTTGGTTGGCTGGTCAATTTGCTTTTATTTGCGGTGCTAGCCAACAATGATACTATTACTGATTGAAACCTATGTTGAACTTAGGGTATTTGATGCAGTCCAAGAATTTAATTAGGTTTAGATTACATGGAAAGTTAGAAATTATGAAAAAAGTTAGGTAGGTAGAAGTTCATAGTTAAAATTGTGTTCTGACTCATAAAATTGCATGAGCTTATGCATTTAGCTGTTCAATTGCAATCAAATTTGTTTCTGAGCTAAGGTCAATTCGAGTAGGTGAGGGTGGAAAAATTTAGTCCAAGACAATGTAATGTAGGGTCATTTTAAGTCTCATTCTTTTACAGAACAGAGTTTTAGGGATTGTGGCATTGTCTGATATTAGGGATAGTCTCATTCTTTTAGTCTCATTCAGGTCATTAATATCAGATATGACCAGAACGAATTATAATCTTAATGTGTGCAAAAATCTATTCCTTGGGGGAAAGAACAACAAAAAATAGTCTTTCAATATATTAGTTCTCTCTATTGATATTTTCATTTTGTTGAAGTTACATAGAAAAAATTTATTATATATAGATAAAATATGTAACTAAAACAGGCTGGATCATTAAGTGCTTAGAACTTGTTGGATGAATAACTTCTACACGAGTTAAAATTAGCTTTTTGGAGAAGCTAGCATTATCCAATTTATCCACAAAGTTGATTTGAACTTATGCAACTTATTTCATTTTTCCTTTATATTTTCTTTTTCTATCAGTGTTTATGAAGAAGTTTATGGAAACAGGGTCTTTGTTAATAACTTCTCTAATTGATTTTGAACTTTCTATAACTGTTTGCCTATCCCACTATTTGCAAGATTGCACTTTCCTAGGCTAAGGTGACTTATAACATCTATAGAGTAATTAGTCAAGTAGCTAAATGTCTAGCACTCAACCAATACAAATTTAAGACTCGGCTACATCAATAATGCACCTTTATTCTCCATCCGTTTTACTTGAAATGATGTAAACAATTGGACACATAAGTATGTTATGGTTGTTAGGAACAAGACAATAAAAGAGAAATGAGAGAAATAAACGACACCAAAATATAAATATACTTCCTAGTGTAGTCGTGGACGTAGGCATTTGTTCGTCGAACCACATTAAGGGCTTTTTGGAGTAATACCAAAAGCAAATCCATGAGGACTTAGTCCAAAACGGACAATATCTTACTGTTATGAAAATCTATGTGTGAGTTGTCCCTTTCTACAATTGGTATCAGAGCCGATGGTTTAGGTCTGGTGACTGGGCTCAGACGAGTACGTCCCTCCATGGTAAGGTGAAGCCTTGACAAGTGGTCGGTGGCAGATAACCAGATGAATCATAGGAGGTGGAGAGCAAGAAATGCTCAATAGTGTGACCATGGGTCTGCAGGCCATGGTATACTCATGGATAAAAAAGACTTTCATTGTAGGAGAGGTGGAGAACCATAGTCCTTTGTTTGAGGGGAAGATTTTTAGGATACAAACAAAGTCCCACATCAGATAAAACAAGAGATGGACATGTGTTTATATACACATAAGATATCTCCATTAGTAAGAGGCCTTTTGGAATGATACCAAAAGCAAATTCGTGAGCGCTTAGCCCAAAGCGGACAATATCTTACCATTGTAGAGATCTATGTGTGAGTTGTCCCTCTCTACAATGGTTACCAAGCTTTTATGTGTTTTGTTATTGACTTAGTTACTAAAGCTAAGTAGACCATGGTGGAAAAGTGACAGCTTTGAAGCACTACACTGAAGAAAGTAAATTATGTTTATCTTACATGTATTGCTTTCACTGGTATTGAAACTAACTTTGAACAGAAATTTTCAGATTAAATTACTACATAGTTTGCTTCAGTTGTACACTTTATAAGCATAATGTTAGGACTTAAGCACAGGAGGAGGGTCCACCACAAAAGACTAGTCCATTAGGTGAGAGAGTTTAAGCCTCAGGTTCCATATCAAGTAGTTCATCCTTATAAATATGGAACTCCTAACATTTTTACGCCCTTTAAGGGTCAACATTCACGACATCTATAGGTGGCAAAACAACCGACCTGGTCTGGTAGGACAAATCACCTAATAAATCTGTGCCGACCCTTATATAACTGGATTGCATTTTTTAGGTTTAGCTCGGTCCTAGTCAGTAGACCATTTTGGCCGCTTTAGAAAAAAGTTAAAAATAAATATTATTGTAAAATTTAAGTTATATAATGAAATTAATTTTAATTTTAGATATTATGATTTGATATATAAATTATAATACATGTATATGTTTCAATGAAATATTTTTTTAATATTTTCATAATAACACTTCTTTTTTTAAATATAGCTATTACTTTATAAAATTGGTGAGTCTAAGCCTATAGTCTCACCCAATCGGCTGCAGGCTAAACGTTCCAGCCCAAAGATACAGATCAAATTTAAGCCACAATTGTATTGTTCTGATTTGTTTTTCGGACTTTCATAGCTAGTCCATTCGGCAAACTCATTTTGACAACTTAATGCTAGCTTTCACTCTATCAACATTGACCCAGTGGTTGTTTTTTTCTCTTTGAAACGGTTTCACCCATCTATCATTATTCGGTTTGCACTTTAATCCCAGCTTATAGGTAGTCCTTTCTGTCCGTTCAGTGGAAGAACCTCAAGGCTTAAGTATCACACCAAGTATCTCATCCTACTCAGTATGGGACTCCTAACACAAGCACAAGTTCAATATATATTTGTGTTTGCATATATGTCGATTATTTTATACTTCTATTCATAACTTATTTTATTAATATATAATTATTTGCCCATATTTATTTAGATTTTTATCGTGTTCCATGTCTACATATTTGCTTCAAATTTTAAGCTTTATTCAGTGCCTAGCTAAATTATGATTTAGGCTGCTTGTTTATATGAGCAATCGGGTGTATGTTACTCTGAACCTTAATGTTTAATAAACTTTAAAATAACTAAATGCTGACTGCTTCGACTGTTTTATCGTGGTTCTCTACTTTTTTTTGTTTTATTATTTATAATTATTGCTGATATATGGATGGTCGCTCATATTTTTAATTTTCAGTTGATCATCAGATCACATGAAGGCCCAGATGCTAGGGAGAAAAGGGATGGTCTAGATGGAATGGATGAAGGTTACACCATTGACCATACTGTAGATTCTGGAAAGCTGGTCACTGTGTTTAGTGCTCCAGATTACCCACAGTTTCAGGTTGGTTATTAGTTATCTTGGCTCAGGATTGCTCCAAAATGTTTTCCTTAAATAGCAGAGCATTTTAAATTGTATACTGCAAGCCTACACAGATTTTACTGATTTAAAATCTTTGTTTTGGGTATGGGAGGGTGTATGTGTGAAAGGATAGCACCATTCATGTATCGAGTGGATGAACATATAAAATAACATACGTCACTGGTCAGTTGCCGTTCTGCTTTCTGAATGCTGACTTTGTTTGTAAGATATAGATAAGTAGGGAAAACAACTTGTCTAGAATTCAATTAATAGTTGTGAGTGGGCCTTGATACAATAGTGAGTGTTCACTAGTTGTGGAAGCAACCTTCTTGTCTGTGGGATAAGGCTGCATTCATTTAAGGATCTCTATCTGTCATGAGCTTTGATAATCTCTTGTACTTTCCTGTTTTAATTCTGTCAAGCAATAAGTAATAAACTAAATCAATAAATTTCTTTGTTAAATTTTGGAGTTTCTTTATCGTGAGAATTATCTTTCCTTCAGGCAACAGAGAAGAGGTATAACAACAAAGGTTCCTATGTTGTCCTTGAACCCCCGAATTTTGACAATCCCATATTTCATGGATTTTCAGCTGTTACTCCCAGGCCGAAGGTAAAGAAATCTTAACTCGTCACAATATCATTGAATATATGATCATCCTGACGTCTAATGATCTTAATTCTTGGATTAATGAGTTAAATTTGCATTATAACTCCAGATTGTAATATAAAAGTTGTTCAAAGTTAATAATCGTATCCTTGATCTGTGGGGGCAGGTAAATGCCTATTACGATTACGAAGAGGTGATAGACTCGGATGAAGAATTGGACCTGGCATCCATGGTAACTTCCTGAGGATTTTTTCTACTATGAATGTCAAAAAGTTTTCAATTTGTAAAATTTGTATGGTTATTTTTTGAGATTATCAGGCTTTATCATTAACTTATATAATTGTTAATTATATATCCAATTTATTATGTTTTGTGAAATCAATTGCCCCCAACAGTAGTTACTGGACAGTTCAGTATGACCACTGTAAATTGTCAAAGAAACTCTGCTGGTTTTCAATCCAATGCATGTTTTCAGTTAGTTTTCTTCTGTACCAGTTCTTGTAGAAACTTAGAAGAGTTTCTCTTCTTTGGTTGTTTATACCCATATTGTTTTACTAATATAGTAGTTTAAGGCTCTGTTTTCAGAAACTGGCTAAAAGTTGAAACATTAACTGAAAGTTGATAATTGAAAATTATTAAACTAGTTTATTATATCTGTAGTTTGGTAAAATTGTTTATTAAAGTAATTGATGAATTTTATTTGCAAACCATCGGTTATTGATTAAAAATTTTAAACGTTTGTAATTTTTTATTTGCAAAGAAATGGTTATTGATTAAATCCAATTAAATATATTTTCTCTATCTTAAAATGATTGCAATTTTAGCTTTTAAAAGAATTTCAAATGCGTTACTGTTTCTAATTTTCAATAAAATAACAATTTTATTCCTAGTTAGTTTCTAATTTAAACTACATTAATGTTTGCTGTAACATGAGTGTAATGTTTTTCAAAAATTTTAAAAAGGGGACATATATTAATGTAAGAAAACCCTTCTAAATGTAATCATTTTGGTACAAGCATAGTAATAAATCTAGTTGTATTCAATAAGAATTAAATTGCGCATAATTATATAAATTTATAATAACATTTATGCTTATTTTTAAAAAAAGTTACAGTAAAGTTTATTCACCAACAGTAATAAATAAAAGCAAACAAAAGATTATAAAAATAAAATATTGAAGTTAAAATAATTTAAATAAATAAAATAAGTGATATTGTTATATAAAATTTTAAAGTGAATTGAGATTACAAAATATTAAATTTAATCATTCATTAAGAATGTGGAGAGTTTTTATGGCAATTTTTAAAAATAATGTGGAGTTGGTAGGTTCTAAAAAGTAAAAAATTATGTTAAATTTTCACATCTCAATTATATTAACATTTTAAAACCTATCAATTATTTTTTATTATATAAAAATTTATTAAAAATAAAAAATAAAATGAAATAATATTTATATTAAATTCATGATAAAAATTAGCCTTAAAACACATATACAAACTATAGTTATTATAACCCAAAAATCATGGAAGACTAAAGAAGATTCATTCTTTAACCTAATTCTTTAAAACCTTTTTCCAAATATGCTTCAAAATATAAATGTCTCTCATAAAATTAACATAAATAAAGTATATATCTCTAAGAAAACTAAAAAGATATTTGACATATTCACTGCAACTTCATTTAAAAATACCAACATATAAAACTAAACTAAGAGAACTCTTAAATACAGTATTAATGTTCACCTTAAATTAATTGAAAAATAAAACTTGCAATATTGCATTCATAAATAAAATCACTTCTGATTTACATAATCTATTTACATCTCATGTTGATATAATTTTACACCGCATAATTTTTTTTTTATTTTGTACGTAAATATGTTACTGCTAATGAACATTGTTGTGTTTTATCAAAACTTAAAATATGTATTATGGTTTATTTAATTTAGATTTTTAAGCTTATTTTGAATGTAAAAGATATATGTTTTATATTCATTTTTTAAAGTTAAAATATTATATTTCTTTAGTAATATTTTATACATTATTTAATAGGAAAATGACACTTGAACAACCATTCTTGACAACATTTAGACACGCGCACACGTGTCTAAATTTGAGTGGTCCATTTTCATTTAATTTTTCCAACTGGACCACTCAAATTTAGACACGTGTGCGCGTGTCTAAATGTTGTCAAAAATGGTTGTTCAAGTATCATTTTCCTATTTAATAACTTTTATTATATCATTATTTTAATAGTTAAGGTTTGAATTACATATTTTTAAATAATTTACTTTTGACATTATTACCTATCTAAAACATATCATCTATTAGTTGATTAAGTTTTTAATCACTAGTTTAAAATTCATATGACGGTGTAAAATTCTATAACACAGGCAATAAAAAAATTAAACTGTTTGATAACATTTTTTAGTAATTTGATTTTCAGAATATTATTTTTATCATGATAATATAAATTAAAATTAAATTTATTAAAAGTATTTTGTTTCATTCAATGTAACATCCCAAAAATACAGTATAAACTATATAATAGAATAATTACATTTACCAATAATTCAGATCAGTCTTACACTAAGAAGAGTGTACGGTTATGGCCAAACAACCTTACATAAAGGAGTTACAAAATTAACTGCACAGGATAAGCAAACCTGACCGAACGGTTTACAAAAGTTTATACCGAACAGTCAAATAAAATCAAAAGAGAAGGTAATCAAACGACCACCTTACTATTCTAAACTACTGACCGAATGTCCTATTGTTCGGTCTTCACTTCTACCTCTACCAAATTTTCTTCTTCCAGCGCCTCTTCCAGCAGCTCGTCTCCTTCTGCTCACATCCACACGGATGATCATTGTAATGACAAAGACGGACGTACAAAACCAGACAACACAGGAAAACACAGGATAAGCTTATGTAATTTAATTCAAGTATAAACATACATTTCTCACATTCAAACACATAAGATACATTTCAACATACGTTTCAAGCAAGGCCTACTACTAGACTGACTGTCCGGACTGTATGAAATCTGTGTAGCTACGATGTTCGTGCACCCGGGTGATGTAGTAACTGGAATACCCTCATCAGCTGCCACCCGAGGTTAGTCCTATCTATCCAAAGTAACCCTAAGGACTAGGATCTCCTGCCGTTCCCACACATGACCTACTCCCCTCTACGTGAGGACGAGTACTCACGGAACATCAGGATGAACCGCCAGCTTAGCATAACCACATTCATACTTTACAAATTCCAATATTCATTCATGAGTCGTTCCTTCCCGGAACGCTCGTCCATAACTCAACACATTTTATCCATATCACATTCTCTTCATCTTTCATTATTAATCATCTCAAGTTAACCAGTTGTACAAGGGTTACTAAGGGTACTAAAATACCAAACGTTCAACCGCTAAACTCAGAACGAGACCAACCATTGAAGCGAGACAGAGAGGTCTCCAGGTCCAGAACGGATTAAGATCAAAGAGGGTTACCAACGGGTTGAGAAAGAAACCGAGTAAGATCATATATGACAAGAATTACTAGAACGAGTGTAACTTACGAAGTGAGTCAATTAAATGAACTGACTCTTGGAAGATCAAAATGAACACTTCAAAGATGATGTCAATTGCTAAAACTCTAGGCCGAAATCAATGAATACAGACACTTCAAAGAATAATACTTATAAGAATTTGCATGATGAAACCGAACGTTAATAAATATACTTAGCCTTTGAAGTAGCTAAACACCAATAACCATCTGAATGCCAGTCAAAGACTGAACACTATAGTGAGCGAACCCTATTGGGCTTGAACGAACGCTCTTATTATGAAGTTGGCTTAAGGAACTAGAACGAGTGCATGGTGTAAGACCAAACACTTGCTTAGAACGAACACTTGGTATAAGACCAAGCGCTACTAAGCTTATAGAAAATGGGCTTGATAAATATAATCAGATACTATTTGAGTAATGTTTAAGAATAACTAAGATATACAAATACATATATTTACAAAATTTAAGTTCATCACCAGATGTTCAGATGCAACTACGCTTGGCCGAACGCTCAAGCATAGTATTACCACAAGAAGACGCTCGTCCTCAACTAGGATTCTTTACAAATGAAAGAATCCAATTTAACCCAAGTTTACTAGAAACACTGAATGGTCAAGGACCGTTCAGTATCGAACGTACGATTTCATAGTGGAAATTTCATACCAAAATCATTTATATTCAAACTCATTTCTCAACATATAACTTCACAATTTTATACATTCATATGATAATCAATTTTCATATGTCATACCATCCAAACATAGAAATTTCATATATTTCATGTATCATAACATAGCACAATCATTTTTCACATCCAATCAAGTCAACGAACGTTCATGCAATACAAAATTCATACAAATTAAATTAATAAGCTTCCCTTACCTCTGAGCGTGAACGATCGTCCTAGAGACAAAATACGCTTCGTCTGACTACAGATCTTTCTACCTTACGTTCCACAACTCTTCAAACTAACCAAACAGCCAAAAACCAATAGTGGTTCAGACAAGATAACAACATGCAACCAATACTTGGTTTGTATGTACCAGAGAACGAACGGCTAAGAGCAGGAGAACTTACCGGTTCAGAACTTGAAACTGTTCGGTTCAAACTGAAGCTCTGGACACCGGAAGTGCTTCTACGGTGCCTGAACGGAGATTAGAGTAGAGAAATGGTGAGTTTCGATAGAGAGAAGGGAGAGCTTTTTAGAGAGAAGAAGAAGAAATGAAATATCAGAA
Organism: Vigna umbellata; assembly: GCF_029865625.1. Lineage (NCBI taxonomy): Eukaryota > Viridiplantae > Streptophyta > Magnoliopsida > Fabales > Fabaceae > Vigna > Vigna umbellata. Next base: position 85,334,261 of record NC_142165.1, on the reverse strand, counting down.
TTTTGGAGAAGAAGGTGCATGCAGAGGGTGTGACGCGAATTTCAAAAAAATCAGTTTTGTTTAAAACGAACGTCCGCTCCTCTACTGACACCTGCATTCCACTATCTGATTTCTGACTCCCCTCAGCTTGACACCTAACGTCCATTCAGAGGGGTTTTGGGTGCGTTTTTAATGATTCTCACATTCAATCTTTTCGCTTTAGTGCAATAATTTATCGCAACAAAAACTTATGCTTCAAAGAGAGTTTATAATACATTTTTCTATCTTGATGCCTTTTAATTTTATGTAAAATTAACTAAATTCAAATATATATGAATTATATCCAGAACGGCAACTTCGATTTTAAATAGGTCAACGTGTTTAACTATTTAATTTTTAAAATTATTATTTACTAAGTATTAATATTGACTGCAGTTTTTGGTTTCATTGATTATATCAAAGTAAAACTACTAAACTTTGTTATGATATATATATTATAAAACTAATTCAGCATTGATAACTATAGAATTAGGTTAATTTTTTTATTTCTATTTTTTAAAAGTTAATAAATGAGATATATAACCCAAAAAATATATTTAATAAATTATTTCACTAAGCTATAATATTTAACAGTAATTTTTTAAATCACAACCTAGAAAAATCTTTACAATTAATTATTTCAAGTAAATTATAATGATAAAATATACTTAATGCATATTTACAGGGGAAATATTAGTTCGTTTTGGTAGCAAGAAGTTTCAATAATGAAGCAAATTTAGCTGAGTTTAGTTGAGATCCAATGCTGCCACTGCATATTATGGTTTGATTTTCAACAGCTAGGAAACCTTACCAAACTGATATTAACATGGTTAAAATTATAAATCTCAACTTGAGAAAATCGGTGGAAAAATATAAATAAAATATAAACAAAATTCATAGTAGAACTTGACATGAATACATATTCAGGTAAACTATCCTATAAATCATGGAACCTTGGTTCCTTAGGAATCTATGAATCATCTCTATTCGGATTGCTCAAATGGAACTCGAACAAACAATTGTCCATGCAAAGTAACCACAGCAGAAGTCTGATGAGTATCAATTCTTGAAGGCAAACTCACAACCTGAGTTAATTAAAATATTTGGATTAGAAGAATAGAAAAGGCTGAATTAAATGTGCCAACATGGCTGTTTAAATATGGAAATCTCACAAGCTACTTATTGTCAATAAGTGCTAACAGCTTGTTATAAAAGGACAACTTCACAACTTTTGTAGGCAGAAAAAAATAGCAGAAAGTATAATCCATGGACATACAAAGACACTGTTGACAAATTAAGTTTGAAATCAAAGATTGAAACAACAATTTTTGAAAATAAATAAATCCTTCGTATCATAGCAAAAGATAATATACCTTCTTGAAAGGTGTGACCCCCCATGGATTGTCAGAATGTTCAGGCTCACCGCTTATGACCAGGCGTCCAGCTGGGTCTGATTGAACACGCACCTGATTCCATGAAGTGAACAATATTCTCCATTAAAAACAGTTCAAATGCAGTTTGGTAAATTACACTTCTAAATTTATAGCTTATTGCATCACAAGCTAAGAGCACAAAGGAAAAGTTTCACAACTAGTAGATCTTACAAAAAAGGTAATACCAGAAATAGGAAAATGTAAAATGGGTCAATGAAAACACTCTACTGTAATTTCTATAATATTTAATTTGAAAAAAAAAATTTAAACGCAAATGTGATTGAAATATCGTTAGGAAAAAAAAGAAGACTTAAATTAAGTCTTTTCTCTTGACAAATGAGGGTAGTTTGGCTTAATTCTAAATTTTTAGTCCATGACAATTTTTCTTTTAATCGTCTCTGCCGATAATTTGACCTTCATAGTTAATATGAATCACATTATCATAACATTGTCATGTCAATACCATTTATCAAATCAATTCAAATCATAAATGTCACATCATGTAATAATGTATTTATGAAGACCACAAATCTTTATAAAAAATTAAAACAAAAAAAATTGCAGAGTAAACATAAAACAATTTATTACGACCTAAGGAGATAAATAATAATAAACATTAAAGTTTTCGATGAAAATAGACATCATACAACTAAAGTTTAAAAAGTAAATTATGTTAATATTTAATACGACTGATTTAACTAATTTTCAAAATGAGTTCGTGAGATGTTCTGTAAATATAATGTGTCTGTCAAGAGGTGTCCGAGAGGTGTTAAAAACAAACAGCCTGACTAATAGTAGAAAAGTATGTCAAATTAACCATACCTATAGCTGCAACCCAGTTGGCCTATTTTAAAGCTTTATTATCACTCGTCGGAAATTTACATAAATGCCATTAAAGTAATTTACCTTCTTTTTAACCTGGTTCAAATATCACAATGTTTATTATTATTATTATAAAAATTCACAAGTTACAGAAGCTACTTTTTCATCTACTTAAATATGTTTTAGTCATTCTAAACAAGTTACTTCCTACGTCTAGTCCTTACTAATATATTTAATTTCCTTATTCTAATTCTTATAAATTTTATTTTTAACTTTATTCCTTCAAAACTTGTAACTTTTGTTCTTCGTCTCTAGAAATATGTCTTTTTGTTTTTAATTTTGATTTCTATAAATATATTATGTATTTTAATTCCTTATCACATCAGATAGTGACTGACATTTTTTATGATGTCAGCATTGTAGATTAACAATTCTTTTGATGATAGGTTTAATGTCTCAATAGGTCCCTATTTTTGTTCAGAATTTGAAATAGATCCCTTTATTTTTTGGCGTCTCAATTGGGTCCTTATTTTTGTTAATTTGATGCAAATAAATCCTTTCCGTCAATTTCATCAAACGGCGTTAATGAATGTGTGACGTGGCCTTACATGTGTCAATACTGTCCTCAGGCCACGTCACACATTCATTAACTGATGAAATTGACGGAAAAGATTTATTTGCATCAAATTAACAAAAATAAGGACCCAATTGAGACGCCAAAAAATAAAGAGACCTATTTCAAATTCTAAAAAAAATAGAAACCTATTGAGACATTAAACCTTTGATGATATAATCAAAATTTACTTTAGCGGTCAAATTAGACAGGAATGGTTTTCCAAAAATCGTCGAGGACTAAGGTGAAAAAACAAAGTGTAAAGACCAAGACGAAAAGACCACTATTTTTTAAGGAAAAGACAATTAAGAGTAAAAAAATATAGCATGGCATTGTTATACAGTATTTTGTTAAAAAGGGGCATGGTCACCTTTGAATGCATTAAGTTCATATATTTATATATTATATATAAAAAGGAGGATGAGACTACTAGTATCCTTGCCAATTTATCACAAAACAATAAAAATAATACGCCAAGATTTCAACGTATGTGCAGAATTATTACAGAGAAAAAGGAAATAACTCTTTGTTACCTCTTCCCGCAGAAGGCCAGGAACCAAAGCATAGACCTCAAAACAATCTTTCTGTACACAACATTCTCTTGATGAGTAAATTACATAATTAAACAGATTATATTCTATCCAAACACAAGATAAACTTACAGTTTTTTGCACATTGATTTTTACCCAATCAGCAGGAGGTCCAATGTCAACCACAGATGTGTCCAGTCTTAGTCCATCATACACACCGACAGAGGCAAGTATGTCAGCAAATGAACAAGAAAGCAAGTAAACACCTCTATCAAGAATATAAATTAATAGCACACTTTATGGGTTGTCAACTATATAAATAGATTTTGATTAAGTACAAATCGTTCATGATAAAAAGAGAAAGAAAGTAACGTGTCTTAACTGTGGTTTAGATGGTTTATTACTGTGAGGAACTTTGACTGCATTCACCATGTCTGATGATTTCTTGCGTTTAAGTACATCTGAGCAAATAAGTTAGGGGTGGAATCTTTAGAATCATACAGCACTTTAATAAGTTAAAAATATTAGTACTATGATGAAGATCATACTGATGCTTCTAAGCTGCTTTTCACGCTTTTGCATAGACAAAGAGCTCCTGTCCTATGAAAACCAAGTTATTAAACAATTATTTAGCAGTAAAAATAAAATTAAGGAGAATATGAATCATACCAGCACAATTTAACCAGACCTTAATAATAGGATCACTAACTTCACCATTGCCCAGAAGACGTTGTGAATGCCAACCCTGCATAGCCCTAGCCGCAGCATCTCTACGTGCCCTACCTGATGAAGCTAATCCTTGGACACACTTAACAGGCAAGAGGGATTGTAAGACACAAATAAGTGTAATCATCACAGTACTACTGCTTACGACATACATATTCCACTAGCAAAGCCTACTGCAAGTAAACAGATTTAGTGCCTTGCAAAGTAGAAATTCAATTTCAAAAATTAACTCAACACAAAAGACGACTTTGTTAATGATGCCTTAAATCCAATATCCATTCATTACTTTCCTATGCTTAGAAGTCACCGTTTCTAACGTTAAGGGAGTGGAAGAAGATATAATTTGGAAATAGACTGGTAGAACTGGACCAGTGTACGAGAAAATCTGATTAATTTATTATGAAACACATCAAACACTGGACTGGTTAAATAACATATTGAACAAAGATCAAGAGCACATGTACTGCAAAAGAGAGAAATTCCACCCTCCTTAACCCAATTATTTGAGAGACAGTTCTCTCCTTTCCAATTTCCTCGTCCCAATCCTAAGCTGACTCTAACATCCTTCCTATCCTCTTTTTTATTACTGAACATAAGTAGCTATTTCATTATCAACATGATTGAGGGTCCTACTCCCTTATAACACAGTTAACCTTCTTATTCTATCTGACCTACACCAGTTATTGAGGAAATATGCCAGACATAGTCATGACCAGAAGCAAAAAAGAAGCATTTTTTCAAGGGGAGAGGGGACAACTCTCCGTATAATTTAACTTTGCTAAGGAAGCAACTATAAGATAATATTACAAGGTGCATCAATTGTTCTAATGGCGTAGGTCAGATGGAGTAAGTCATAATTGAATAGTGGTACTTGGACTGCTACCCTCATGAGTAGAAAGGGTTAAGGTCTGATTATGACCTATAACATTTGGCCTTATATGCTCAATCCAACAATTGACATCAAATCCAAGGTCATGAGTTTGATTCCCAATGTGGTAATTATTGAGGGGGAAAACCTTTGCAGGTTGCATCAATTGACAATTGCGGAGGAAGATATTAGTGTAGAGTGCATCAACTGTTCAGTGGCGGAGACGAAGTGGGTCAAGTCCCAATTGAAAAGTGATATTTAGAATTTCATGCTTTTATATAGAAAGAGTTGTGTTCAAAGTATAAGTGATAGCTTTTGGCTTTGTGATAAATGCTCAATCCAACAAGTAATAATACTACGTCATTTAATTTTCAACTGATCATTAGAAATGACACATATCAGCAATTAAAAGTACTAGAAAATGTGCAGCAATCTGAACCCATAGGGAGATCATAAAATAGTCCCATCCATAAAAAAGACAAATAACTTTCAAAGAATGTGCATGGGAATTTCATCCTATTACAATATACAGACAGCAGCAGGTTAAATTATAAAAATGGAGATGCCTAATGCGGTTTTCCAACATATCCATATCTTATTTAAGAGAATGGTCTAGCAGTTCATAAAGTCAACATACAAAAGATTGACACAGTTGGCCATTATATTATTGCTCATGAAAATGAAATAAACAAATAATTAGTACCTGATTTTCAATATTCATTGGCTCTGAATTAGAAGTAATAGGCACATTTAGCTCACCACCTTTTGTTTTATGCCTTTCATAGTCAAGAAGAGCCTGGAGTAGCATAAAAAAAGAAACAACAACAGTGAAATAGATTGAGTATAACAAAATTTATAGTTTTACATAATATTTGATATTGTTTTGACAGTTTCGAAATAGACAAGATGCTATTTAAATAAGCCCATATGTCATTGAACTCTAAAACAAGAATGATTAAAGAACAGATATTGTGGCCAACAGAAAATGCACCTATGTACTGGTTAATTCCAAAGAGCATGTAGGGAGTAAGGGAACGTAGAAAGCATTACACAATATTTTTGGAATCTAGAGTGGTAAAGTCCATACTAGTTATGAACTTACAATAATTTGATTAGAATGCTTTTTCTTTAATGGATTAATATGCACCAGCACCAAGGAGTAGAAAGCTTGTTATTGGCAGTAGTTAATACTCGATAACACCATCTACATTACTTCTTAAAGAATGCAATTTTAATCAGTAGTAGTTGATAAAGATTGATCAATTTTACACATTTAAGTTACAAGATGAGCAAAAATAAAAAATAAAAAACTAACAATGCAGCATCATTCATTGGGAGAAGCAAAAGAAGCATCTAGTCAGGACATCGGATATTACATAAGTGGTCAAAATTAAAACACTAAATCGTGCACCTGTTATGTGGCCTTTTCATACTAAACATCCATATTTTGATGCAAATCATGATTTGCTTTCACATTTCAAAATATACAATAATCTCAATTGATAAAGACTACATCTTGAAAAGAAATCAAGGGTAAAATCATAGAAAGGACAGCTTTTTCTTTCCATCCTTTTTAAAAAAAATAAAAATTCAATACATAAACTTTAGAAATAAACTGTATAATTGAAACTAACAATTCATTGTTTAAATTCCATTCTTATCAAATGCCGTAAGTTTATAATCTTACTTTTTTATATGGTTTTACATAAAAGCTGGCAGAAACATCTCCAAAAGAAGAATAAAAATTTCCATCACCATGCAGCATGCTACTAGTTACGCGAAAGTGTATATTATACTTTAGTCATTTGAAAATCTATTATAAATGCTGGTAATAATTATAACCAAGAGAAATATGACACGTAAAGATAATGATAGGTGCAGGATCACAACATAAAGCTAAGATAATATAGCGTAGTACTCAATCCATACCAATGAGGAAAGAAATCTGGGCAAATGTATGTCAGCTAGATCAACATTACACTTTTGTGACAAAGAAAACAATCTACTTCTAAGCTTTACAGGAATGTTGAGTTTGCATGGCAGCCTGGATATCTCGAAAACATATTTGCCAAATAATCTTTTAGAAGAAATGAAAGAGCTGAAGACTAATGTACACCTTATTAATCTAGAATCACCTTCTCATAAAAAACCCGAAAAGTCCATGAAACTGTGGTACATGTCCTGCAAAAATTAAGAACAGAGAGCATTATTTTCACATGTCATTAAATAACCACAAGTTGTCCAGATCACCCATATGTGTCGGCCCACCCCAAAAAAACACAGAACAACATGAAGTACAACTAAAAATAATGTTGAAGAAATGTGGAAATAGTAAGAGAAATTCATATAATAATAATGAAAAGTGCTTCCAAATTACGATTTCTAATCAATAAAGGAACTAAACAAGCATGCATATTAAATAAAATCATCCAACCCAGTTTGTTTTCCATCAAGAACTAGAACTCAGATGGACAACTTAATTTTTCTCAACAACTTTTCCAATACAGAATATGACTCACCGTCCTTGTAAAATACATAGAAAACACAAAATTTAACATTCAATAAAACCCAAACAAAAGCTAAGCAAAAGCTTTTCAGAGCCACCAAGAAGATTGAGACAAGAAATTGCTTGTTGTTCCTTACTTTGGAGGTTTGAAAGACTCTCCCACTTGCCGCCACAATTTACATGAGGTGACCTATTCATAAATGTAACCCCAATTAGGCATAAGTCTTGGTAAATTGGCAACAATTAAAACAACTTCTCTGAAGTTTGAACTAAACAAACTTGAAATTTAGAGTAATTATTGTTAGTTTGCCTCAAGAAACAACCTCGAAAGCATCCCAATTGCCCGAAAATAAAACTGACATTTAATTAAGAAATGCAAGTAAATTCAGTAGTACAGATATTTACAAGTGACAGGAAAAGTTACAACTGTTAAATGCTTCATTATCAACTATTCACTGACTTCCAAACCAAAGTAAATTTAATCAAACAAAATAGATTTTAGGATTTTTATGGCAACATTAAATTCATAACTGTATTTGAGGGCGCCTCTTTGGTTTGTGGTTCACTACACAAAAATACTACCAATTCACTATACAAATATTTCAAATAAACAAATAATGTGAAAACAGGATGGCCTTTTTTGTAATTATTTGTGAAAACTGAAAATATTTTCACAAACCAATCGATCCTCCCTCGTCAAACACACTTGAATGCTAATTTTTAAAATGCTATTGTCAAGGGAATCAAGTAAGCTTTGAAATCGTTGATCTCAAGATGTTGTCTCTCTCATCCCCCGTATAGTATTTTTAATTAGATTTAGTTATCATACTAAACATATTGAGCATAAAGACATTGTTATTTAACAACGTGGTATATCACAAACTGGCATCAGAATAACTCATGCTAAATGCCTAATAAAAAAGTAAATCTCTCTGCTCCTGCGTGTGTGGGAGAGTAAACATGTGCGTTTATGTAATTATTTACTTAATTTTACTTGCATTGGCTAAAAAGCTACCACTATTAACATATTTACGTCCCCAAAAGGAAGAACCATGAAAAAATCGACGCTGTGAAAGAGCCAAACTAGTAGCCACCATATGGAATTATTAAGGTCCTCTAATCTAATTATTTACTTGTGATCATATACTTCTGACTTCACATAAAATTGGTTACATAAAGTTGCATTAGTGCTTCAGCAGAATAATGGAAAATGAATACCTTATCATAGCCGCCCAGTCTGTTAACAGATCTCCATAGCCTTATATCCAGCCAATTAAGAATTAGGATAAAGTAATATATCAGAGCTTGGATTATGTGTTCCATATTTAAATGTAGAAGGAAACTTAAACAAACTGGTATAACTCACTTAAGGCAATTAAGCCCCTCTTTATAAAACTTGGGTGGTTTGAATTCCATGCTCCTCTCCCTAAAGAATGTTTCAAGCTCCTTCATAAAAGCTGACTGCTCATCTTCTGTTCCCGACTCATTACCATCATATGAATACTCAGGATCCAGAAAATACAAGTTTGGTGAGATCAAGTTTCCATTATCTGCATTTGCAACAGCAGCCTGCCTTTCATTATACTTATTCTCATCGTCTAATCCACTCTTAACTTCAGCTCTTATATCGGTCTGAACAACATGAGGCGTTTTAGGTTCGTTATGAATGGGGTGTGCGGAGTTGGAGTCCCCATTATTGCAAGTTTTACTTTCAGCCGCTTCGAAAGCTTTGGGCTTCACCTCCACAGTCATCTCAGCAGGATCAGCATTGTTTTGACAAACATTAGAATCATTCGCTACGTCCTTATCACTCTGAGGAAGTTCTTCTACTTTGCTCTTCACATCTAATGCATTTTCACCTTCAGTTTTATTTAAAACCGGAACATTTTCCATTACAGGGATCGACTCTATTTTATTTTGACTATTTAGGACATCTTGTTGCGGAATGCACTCTGAATTGGCTTCTGGTTTCACAATTCTATCCTCCAGAGGTGCCTCTGCCTCTACCTTCCCATTTTCAGCATGATTTGAAGTATCCCTAACGGACAAAGGAGCAGCCAAAACTTCTGATTCAACCTGTGCTTCAGCCAAAACTTCTTCCACAGCCAACGGAACATTCTGCCCTGCTTCTTCATTCTCTTTTGTATCACTCATCTCCAAAATTTAAGCACACACACACGAGAACACGCAAAAACCTACTACACCGACCCAAAACAAAAATTGAAAACAAATAAGAGGTCAGAAAAGGAGAATTAAAAAACCAATTGAAGGAACCCTTCTCCGAACAAGCCACATCGTTCATTTACTTTTGTCCAAAAATTAATATAAAAAAATGAAGAATATTAAAAAGAGGAAGAAGGAAATTTACACACGCACAAAATCCCCCCAAAAATAATACATCATTGCAGGAGGTCAAGGTAAGTTCAGTAAGCTACCAAAAAAATTGATTTCTCGGAGTTCGAAGTAGGCGTTCAAATTGAAATTAAAAAACAAACAGACACGAAGAAAGAAAAAGTGATGCAGCATTACCTATATTGAAATTCAATCGTATTGCAGAAGAAACCCACAATGGCAGATGCAAAAGGGTTGAATTTGTTAAACCCTAATTCTGCTATAAAAAATGTAAGAAGACAAATTCTAAGGTGCCACGCCATTTTAAACTTTTATTTATTGAAATTTAAAAACGCCTTATAAAAAATATGGTTTGAATATATTTTTATTCCTCCAGAAATTTACTAAATTTGTTTTTGAGTTATTAAATTATTGTTTTTTTTTTCAATTTTTAAATCTCAAAATTTTAAAATAGGTGAAATTCGACACACACTAAAACGAGGACAAAAATCATAATTTTAAAATTTTCAGAGATTAAAATTAGAGATGGGCCATAATTTTAATATTTTTCTTATGAAGAAATTAATATGTTGGAAGACCATGTAATACTTTCACATTTACAACAACTCTGGCTACGCATATGTACACTCTCACATTTTAAGGAATTATTGGATTATTGACTTTCTTTACACATTAGATCATTCGCAATTAATAGCTTTTAGGTATGTATTACTAGGTTTAATATATTTTTGTCTTTAAATTTTAACATGAAAGTGATTTTTTTTTTTGTAAATTTTAATACACGTTGATTCATAAATATTAAAAATAAATAAATATAGTTCATTTAATTTAATTACATTAGTTCTTTAGATTTATGTAGACTTATTTATAAAATGTGTTTGATATTATAAAATAAGTTTAACATAATTAAATTAAAATAATTATATAAAACTAAAATATATTAAAATTTAAGATATAAACAAATTTTAATTTTATGTACAAATTTAAAAAGTAAAAACATATTTAACTATTTATTATTTAGTATTTCAATAATTAATAAAATATTTTTTAAGAATCATTTAAAGTTATACGTAGCTTGCTAAAGAAGGAAATCCAATTATTTGAAATATATTTATCAAGATACTAAAGATATAATATGATAAAATAACTATTACGTGTTTTAATTAATTGCATAAGCAACAATGACATATAATTTTCTTATTTTGTTAGTATAGTTATTTTGTTATATGATACAATAAAATAGAATAGTAGATCTCTCTTTTATTCTTTCACCATCTTATATAAATTGTAATTACTATCACTATAATACATATTATAGTATTATGATTTTACGACAAGCTGTATTTTTAATTATTATTATTATTATTTTATCATTATCAGTGTTCGTATTACAACAGTCACAATTAGAGTATTGCTATCATTATTAATTTTACCATAATTGTTGAAACAGATCCCACTAGTTTAATAACAAACTTTTACTATTACTCTCATGTGATGTCATCTCCACTGAAAAGTATAATTACATAATAATGAAATCAGAAGAAAATCGTTATTTCTTTCATTATTTTCATTTTCAATCATTGATTTATATTTTCAACATCACCACTATCATTACAATTATTCTATTATAACCGTCACCATCACTTTATATTAATATAATATATATATATATATATATATATATATATATATATATATATATATATATATTAATATATTCCTATCCTATTCGTTTACACTGTCTCGTATTACCATAAATCAAAGCTTTATATCTTAATTGAAAATTTTCATGTAAATGTGACAAACTGCATACCGCTAGTAAAGACAATAATTAAGAACACTTGATTGGGAAATGGGCAAAAATTTTGTGTAAAATAATTTTAAATATTGAACTTATTAAAAGGTTTAAAAAAGCAATGTATTATTTTAAAGGATAGAGTATATATAAAAGATGCTATAATCTTTCGTCTATAAATTAATGATAATATATACATACAAGGATTATATAACCTTTTATCTATTAAAAGAATTGCAGGTGCATAAATTTGTACAAAGTATAATAATATTTAAATTATAACTAACATAATATTTGATTATCTAATATCCGTTAATAAAACATTTGACATAACTTAACACTCCACTCAAGTTGGTGCATGAATATCACACATTCCCAACTTGAATAGAGACTCATTAAACAATTTTCTTGACACTCCTTTGGTGAGAACACAGCCAACTGTAACTCTGATCTTATAAAAGAAAATGAAATTATTTCAGTTTCATGCTTCTCTTTGATGAAATGTCTATCAATTTCCACATGTTTTGTTCTATCATGTTGTACAGGATTGTGAGCAATTGCTATAGCCGAAGTATTGTCACAGTACAAAATCATAGCTTCATTTGGTTTAAAGCCCAAATCTGATCGCACATTTTTAATCCACAAAAGTTCACATACACCTAGTGTCATGCCTATGAATTCTGTTTCAGCACTAGATCTGTCTATGCTTGTTGAATTTGAGCATTGAAAGAGTTTATGATTTTGTTCAATTGGTATATCAACTGGTTTACTCCCAAACAGTCCAGTTTCCGTTACTAAGTCAATAGTGATTTTCTTTGACATAGAAAAATATCATGTTTTGATCTAGCTACTTCAATACCCAAAAAATATTTGAGGTTTCCAAGTTGTTTCATCTTAAATGCAAATGCAAGGTATTGTTGTAAGCTAAAAATCTCATCTTGGTCATTTCCTGTAAGTCATCTACATATATAATCAAAGTTGTAATTTTTCCTTTTCCTCTAAAATAAGGTGTGATCAGAGTTACTTGCTCTATAGACAAAAACCTTCATAGACTTGGTAAACCTTCCAGACCATGTTCCTTGGGATTGTTTTAATCCATATAGAGTCTTCTTTAATTTACAAACCTTCATTCCAATTGAATTTGTCATGCCTGGTGGAGAATCCATATAAATTTCTTCTGAAATATCTGCATGTAGGAAAACATTTTTCACATCAAATTGTAGAAGAGGCCAATCTTGGTTTGCAACTAGCGACATAAGTATTCTCACAATGTTGAGCTTGGCTACCGGTGTGAACGTCTCTTGGTAATCTACACCATAAGACTGAGTGTAACCTTTAGCCACAAGTCGTACTTTATACATCTCAATAATTCCATCAGCTTTATGCTTAATTGTAAAGACCCATTTGTAGCCCACAGTTTTCTTCCCTCTTGGTAAGAACACAATATCCCAAGTGTTGTTATTTTCTAAAGTTGTCATCTCCTCAACCATTACTTTGGTACATCTAGGATCTGCCAAAGCTTCCTGTATATTACTAGGAATAGAAATTGAAGATAATTGGGATACAAATGATGCATATGACTGAGATAACTTGTAAGATGACATATATTTACTAATGAGATATTTAACTTTGGCTTGGAGGTCTGGTTCATATTTAGCTAGAGGTTGACCACGGTTAGAACGAGGTGGAAGAATATAGTGAACAATAATAGACTCAGTGTTTGGTGTGCTAGTGGTCTCACGCAGAGAAGAATCAATTTCATCTAAATTAGCATTATTAGAGATAGGATCAGAAGGTACCTTTAAAGAGTCAAGCTGAACCTGTGGAGAAGATTGAGCCAATTGATTATGATCAGAATACACTGTATTATCCAGAAAAGAAGTGCCCACATTTAGGATTGGCTCACTTCCTACAAAATGATCCTCACACGATAATTTATCTTCACAATATAATTTTATATCTAAGATATCAAACATACTAACATCATGATTATGCACTTCACTTTCATTGCCTCCTTGAAGTGGAGAATTAACATAAAAATATTTCATGCTCATTAAATATCACATCCATAGAAATATACATTTTTTTGTGGTGGATGGTAAGAACGATAACCTTTTTGAGTTTATCCATATCCAATAAAAATACATTTGATCACTCGTTCTTCAAGCTTTGTACGTTGATGTGGGTGTAAGTGAACATATATAACACATCCAAAAATATGACGTGGTAAATAAACTATGGGAGGAAGGATATAATGATCAGACAACACATCGAAAGACCTTCGAAAGTTAAGCACACTAGAAAGGGTTCTACTAATTAGCACAGCTCACAACCTCATCCCATAAATGAGATGGGACATTACCATCTATCAAAAGTGATCTTGTCACCTCTAATATATGTCTATTTTTCCTCTCAGCCACTCCATTTTGTTGTGGTGAATAAGAACATGCAGTTTGATGCAAGATGCCTTTAGAGTTCATGAACTCTATTAATTCATGAACTCTATTAATTCATTCTTAAAATATTCCCCTCCATTGTTTGATCGAATAACCTTAATAGATGTGTTAAATTGTGTAACGATCAGATGATAGAAAGAACGAACCACATCACACACATCACTTTAATGTTTAAGCAAACATACCCAGGTTACCCGAGTACAATTATCAACAAAACTAATAAACCATTTATTTTCATTATGTGTAGATTGTGGGGCAGGGCCCCAAACATACGTGTGAATTAATGAAAAAGGAAAATCAGTTTTGTTATTGCTTAAAGGAAATACAACACGATGATATTTTGGCATAACACACGTTTCACAAAAAAAATCAGAAATATTGCATTTATGAAATATTGATGGAAATAATTTTTTTAAATAACCAAAAGAGGGATGTCCCAATTGTCTATGTCATAACCGAATTTTCTTTTTGTTTTTATCTTGTATGTGATCATACAAGCCAACCCTCTTTTATGGGTTTGTTGTGAGACATTTTCAAGATAATACAATCTTTCACTCTCTCTTACCATTAACAATCTCCTCCTTGGAATGAATGTTCTGAAAAAGACAATGGATTAGATAAAATAAGGCAACACAAGAATGTGATTTGGTTAACTTGCTGACGAAGATTAGATTACAGTTTAATATAGGAACAAATAAAACATCAGGAATCGATAAAGAGGGTGAGAGAGATATAATACATATACCTTCAATAGGAGATGAGACCCCATTGACATTAATAATAACAATTTTAGAACAATTAGAGGAAAAATTAGTAAATATATGAGGATCATAAGTCATATGATCAGTAGCACCTGAATCAATTATTCAATCACTACCCTTAGTAACAACAAAAAGATTAAGGGCAGAGTTAGATATACCTGACTTGGTCATAAATCCGACAGTAGTAGAAATATAACTCTTGGAAGCCATGGAAGTTCCAGAATCATGTTTCTCCGGTTGATTTTTATCAGAAGAAACATCAGAAATATTCAATGAAAAAAAAACACTGATTCCTGTATTGTAGAGGATATCATATTAAAAGGTTTAAAGAATAATTTTGACGTATTATTTCAAAGGGTAGAGTACCATATATATATATATATATATATATATATATATATATATATATATATATATACACACACACACACAATTCTTCATCTATTAAAGGAGTGACAGGTGCACAAATATGCACAAATTATAATAATATCTAAATTATAACTAACACAATATTTAATTGTCTAATATCTGTGAATAAAATATTTGACATATCTTAACATAACTTAGGCTGTGTTCACTTGGAGGAGATGATTTGGGGGAGAGTGAGTGGATAAATTTGAGGGTAAATTTTTTGTTGTTTATTTGAATGAATTTGGAGGTAATTGAGAGTGGATTTGGAAGTAAAGTTTGTGAGAATTAGTGTAGGATTTAATTGATGTGATAGATAAAAAAAATTGTTTAATTGATAGAAATTAAAGATTATCAAAATGCCCCTAGTTATTAAAGTAATATAAAATGATAATTGTTAATTTTATATTTAATTCTAAAAATATTTATAAGAGAAAAAAATTAATTTTTAAAATGTAAAAAAAACAATAATTTAGTAAATTGAAATAATAATAATAATAATTAATATATTTTTTTATTATTAATATTATTATTTTTATTTTAATAATAATAATATATTATTATTATTACTATTATTATTATATTTAATATTATTATTATATTTAATATTATTATTATATTTATTATTATTATTATACTTATTATTATTATTAAAGATGAGAAACACTAGGTTTAACACTTGAATATGAATTGGCAAGGAATGGTAGATACGAGAATTTATTCAAATTACACCTCTCATATTATGATTGAAGAATAAAGCAATCTCTCATTTCTTCGCTGTTATTTTCTCACAAATCAATCAAAATGAATACCACTTTCATTCTTAATTCGTCTTCACAAATTGGATAGTTTCCGCAAAAACAAAGAGACCCTTAAATTTGTACAGGAGACACACAACTTTAACGTTTACACAGAAGAGTACGAAGTATTTTCCGATGAAGTATATCCTATTATATTTTGCACACAATTTTCTTATGTGATTTAAGACAAAAACAACACCGAACATTATATTTAATCAGGTTAAAATAGTTAGTTATTTCGTATTTGTTTGAAAATTTGAAATAGGTTTTTCTATTTTGATTATATCAATTGAGTTTTTATTTTTTTTAAATATATAACAATTAGATCTTTTTCCGTGTCATATGTTTGTTTATAATTTTATTAATTTATAATTTATTTATTTATTTTTATTTTTATTATGTTTTAATTGTTTATTTAGTTTTAAAAATTATTTTATTGACTTGTCAAGTCAGTGTTAAGTTATTGTTTGAATTTCAATTTGGCTCATATATTTGTTATTTTAATTTAATTTAATTTTAATTCTTTTTAAAGTTGAATAATTTTATTTTTCTTGAAAATCAAATTTAATTTTTATATAAATATTATAAAATGTTCTTTTTAAAAATTATGTTTTAGTTAAATATTTTTAATACTAAAGATTAAATTTATTTAAATTTATATTTTACATTGATTTTTTTTTAATTTTGTTTTAAAATTTTAAATGTATTTGTGTTTGTAACATCCCAAAAATACAGTATAAACTATATGATAGAATAATTACATTTAATAATAATTCAGATCAGTCTTAAATTTAGAAGAGCGTACGGTTATGGCCGAACGACCTTACAGACAGAGTTACAAACTTAAACTATACAGCAGTACAAAACTAACCGAATGGTTTACAAAACAATATACATCAATCGGTCATACATAACAGAATGGAAAGGTGATCGAACGACCACCTCACTACAAAAACTTAAACTACAGACCGAACGTTCTACTGTTCGGTCTTAACTTCAACCTCGACCAAATTTTCTTCTTCCAGCACATCTAAAAACAGCTCGCCCCCTTCTGCTCACATCCACACGGATGATCATTGCAACGACAAGACGAACATACAAAACAAGACACGACAGGAAATACAGGGTAAGCTTATATAATTTAATTCATGCATAAACATACATTTCAAGCAATCCAACACACAAGATAAATTTCATCATACGCATCATACAAAGCCTATTACTAGACTGACCGTCCGGACTGTATGAAATCTGTGTAGCTACAGGCGTTCGTGCACCCAGGTGGTGTAGTAACTGGGATGCCTTCAACAGCTGCCACCCAAGGTTAATCCTATCTGTCCAAAGTACCCCTAAGGACTAGGACCTCCTACCGTTCCCACACATGACCTACCCTCCTCTACGTGAAGACGAGTACTTACGGAACATCAGGATGAACAGCCAGCTTAGCATGCCCACAGTCATACCTTACAAATTTCAATATTCATACATGAGTCGTTCCTCTCCGGAACGCTCGTCCATAATCCACAACATTTCCATAACACATTTTCTTCATCTTTCATTAATAAGTATCTCATTAACCACCTCGCACAAAGATCCATACGAATTCTAAATAACGAACGTTCAACCCGAACTCAGAACGAGACCAAACACGTAGAGTGAAATCGCGAGATCTCAAATTTTGGAATAGATTAAGAACAAGGGGTTGATATCGGGTTGAGAAAGATAACGAGCACAATCATATATTCCAAGAAACGAATGGAACGAACGTCAATTACAACGCTGAGCCAATTAGATGAACTGACTCTTGAGAACTCCATCTGAACATCAAAAAGACCAGACCAAGAACGAGGACTTCAGAGTGAAACCAATGAAGAAGGATATTTCAAGGCATTCAAAACTAATACTCAAAATAATTCACATGAAAGGACCAAACACTTGTGAATACTTAGTTTAATTAAGTATAATATCAAGAAATCCGAATGTCAGTCAAAGACTGAACACTATAGTGAGCGAACCCTAGAGGGCTTGAACGAACGCTTGTATTAGAAAATTTAGCTTAAGGAGATAGAATGAGTGCCTGGTGTAAGACCAAACACTTGCTTAGGACGAACACTTGGTATAAGACCAGGTGCTACTAAACTTATAGAAAAGAGGCCTGATAATTATACTAAGATACTATTGGAGTAGTATTTAAGAATAACTAAAATATACAATTTCATATATATATATATATATATATATATATATATATATATACATACTTAAGTTTATAACAGGATATCAAGAAGGAACTATGTTTGGCCGAACGCTCAAACACAATATTTCGAAGTACAGACACTCGTCCTGAACTAGGATTCTTCCCAAATGAAAGAATCCACTACTAACCAAATTCACTAGAAAACCGAACGGTCAAGGACTGTTCGTTAACGTACGTACACTTTCTTAGGGGAAATTTCATACCATGATCATTGACATTCCAACTCATTTCTTAAGACCTAATTTCATAACTTTATACCTTCATATAAAAATTTATTTGCATACTTCATACAATCCATAACTCAGTAAATACTCATATTCATACTTTATAAATCATATTTCACATAAACAATCATATCAACATTCATACTTTATATACATTCAACCACTCAGAAACATACATTCATTATCATCGAACGAGCAAAGAACATACAATTAAATTAGATAAGCTTCCCTTACCTCTAGTGTGAACGATCGTCCTAAAGGCAGATTTTGGTTCGTCTGACTACAGATCTTTCTACTCTCAACGCTCAACAACTCTTCAAACTAAACCAAACAACATAAAATTAATAATGGCTCAGTCCAGATGACAGCATGCAACCAGAACTTGGTTTGCATGTACCAGAAACGATCGGCTAAAGACAAGGAAACTTACCGGTTTCAGAACTCGAAATTGTTCGGTTCAAAATGAAGCTTGGGACGCCGGGAGTGTTCCTACGGTGCCTGAACGGAGATCGGAGAAGAGAAATGGTGAGTTTTGGTAGAGAGAAGGGAGAGCTTTTGGAGAGAAGGAGGAGAATTTGAGAAAAATCAGATTTTGGAGAAGAAGATGCATGCAGAGAGTGTGACGCGATTTTCAGAAAATTTTGTTTTGTTAAAACCGAACGTCCGCTCCTCTGCTGACACCTGCATTCTACTATCTGATTTCTGATCCTTGTTGCTTGACACCTGATGTCTGTTCAGAGGGGTTTTGGGTGCGTTTTTAATGAGGTCTGATAGTGTTGATATTTTATTACACAAAATTTTAATATTATTTTTTATTTGATTTATTTTTCGAATAGTTGTTTATAAATTTATATAGATTTATAAATTTATATTTTAAATATTTGTATAACTCTATATACCAATAATATTTATACAAATACAATTGGTTTAATAATAAAAAATTTTAAATTCAAATGTAAAATTTTAACACAGAAATTTAAATAAAGTTTAATATAAAATATAAATTTAAATAAAGTTAATATTGTTAAAAGTATTTAATAAAATTATCAGTTTTAATAAAAATATCTTTATAAAATTCATATGAAAGTTAAATTTGGTTTTAATAAGTGAAGTTGTTTAATTTTAAAAAAAATTAAGAGTAAATTTAATCAAAATAACAAAGGACTAAATTGATATTCAAACAATGATTACAACATACAAGAACAAACACTAGCTCTCAACTCTGGCTATCCTTGCAGAGGTATCCAATTACACGAATTGCTAAAGGACTTCATCAAATCACACATGATAAAACTCTCAATTATCATACCCTTAGGATAAAATCCTATTATGGGATAACCCAACAAAATTATACATATATCCATTGGAAAAACCCAACACAACCATGATATGACCCTATCACCATGCAAAACATATTGTCATACATCCACATGCATTAAAACAACATTACCTTTCAAGATAATCAAAAGCAAACCCTATTCATCATAAAAACAAATAAGAAAATAACCAATGATAAGTTTCTCCATACCTTGGCCAATCCTCCCTTGCACTAAGGTTTTCTACAACTCTTTCTCTTTTTCTCCTAGAAAACATTTATTTTCTCCCTTAACACTCAATTTCGTTTTTAGGAAAACTATGTGCAACCCCTTTTTCCTCTTCTCTTTTTTTTATCTTTTTTCACTTTATATCTTTATCTTTTTGGTTGAAATAAAATCTCTCACTTAATCTTTTAAAGCCATCAAGATTTCCTCTCTTATTTTATCTTATATACTTTTTAAAATACCACTAACCACCAAAAATCTCTTAAAGATTCTCGTAATATTTTAATTTTAGATTTTAATTTTATTCTTTTACTTTTTACACCCCCTTATATTAATTTCTATACCGATTAATAAAGACAAAAATATACTTTTATCTTTGGGCCTAAAATTCAATTAAAACAAAAGTTTCTCTTAACTCTTTTTCATTCTAGAATTGAACACACACCCATTCAATCCTAAACCACCCTTCCATCAACAAGTCAACACATCACATTTATCACACAAATCATTAAAATGACAATATATCAATCATATATTTTACTTAATCAACAATAACATTAATTAATAAGCATAACAATTATAATCATAAAAAAACACCTAAATATTAAACATCAATTATGAGCCAATAATATTCAAGTCTCAAAATCACTTCATTCTCTGATTACTATAATTTTGCTAATATTAACTTAAGCTAAGCATAAATGTTGTCCTACAACTTTACTAATGTTAAAAAATCCTACACTATTATTTAAAAGAAAATCCTACACTACTTAACCTATTTTATAATAGTCTAGAAATACTTCATGATGATGCAAATGAATAAGAATTTAGCTTTACCTTGAAAATTCTTAACTCTTCTTAAACTTTTTTAGCCATGTTTTTTTGATTGAACCTTGAATAAGGATTTGCCATGAGTGCCACAGTAGTAAAGCAAGGATATCAACGAGTATAAAGAATAAAGATGAAGCTCCAAAGGAGTTTATCATCTAGGATACGAGCATCGACCTTCACATTGACGCCACTAGAGGATGATTTGAGTTATCTACGAGGTTCGAGATTGGTGGGGTCAGGATTTACGCGCTTACCAGATGGCATGGATGTGCTTAAGGGGTATATTGAGGACTATGTCATAAGTCTTCGGGTGTGCGAAGTTTATTTACTCATACTCAGACAAATCTTGATTTTTATGAATGAGAAATTATTGTCTGATCTAAAACCAGTAGGGATGAACAACTTCAATTTAAAGTGCCAGCAATCCAAGACATAGTCTGATTAATCAAGTGACAACCAAAACCAGAGGTTTCTGATTGCCATATAAGATGGGTCTCTGCTTCTCCGGTGTTCCATCACTTCATTCCTCTTCACTCAACCGCCCTCACTATCCAGGCAAGTTATCAAAATTTCTGTGTCCTTTCTAAATTCATCCCAAAACAGGAAATGATTCGTTCCTTTTTTTCCTCCCATTCGAATTTTCCCATGACGGGTTCGGTTCCTCTGTTTTCAGGTTCATCAGACATTCACGGCAGCAACGTCGAGTTCTCCGGAACCACCACAACCACCACGGTCACAAAGAGTAGGTTTTCCGTGAGAGAAGGCATAGACAGCGAATGCTCTCCTCTTCCTTTTCCCGGTGGCCAAATTCTGAAATGGCCTGAGTTGAAGGTGTTCAGTTTTGAGGAGCTAAAATCTGCCACAGGGAATTTTAAATCCGACAGATTGGTTGGTGGGTTCGGCAGACTTTACAAGGGATGGTTGGATGAGAACACCCTCACCCCCGCCAAACCATGCTTTGGAGTTGAAGTTGCCATCAAAATGTTCAACCCGGAAAGTTCTCAAGGGTTTTCAGAGTGGCAGGTTTCATTTACATTTTTTAAACTTTGACTTTAAATTTTTAATGAACTGAAACACTTCCGCCCTTAGATTAAAGTAATCACTATCATGTTATGCATCTTAGCAATTGAGTACAAACTTTTCTTTACAATGTGGTAAAGTTAGATGAACACGTCCTTTTCTATCATGTTGTAATTTTACTTGTGATATTGCATTTAATTTCCGTGTCATTAATCATGCGTCTCGAACAACTTGAGTTGCTATATAAACATTTGCATTGGTTGGAAAATGCAGTCTGAGATAAACGTTTTAGGAAGGCTTTCTCACCCCAACGTGGTCAGGTTATTGGGGTACTGTTGGGACGAAGATCAGTTTCTTCTTGTGTATGAGTTCATGCCAAAGGGAAGCTTCGAGCGTCATCTCTTCGAAAGTATGAACTGATGACAATTAAAACAGATTGAAGGAATCAAGTCTTGACTTTAAGTTTAATTCATATTATTTGTCTTGTTTCTGTGCAGGAAATCATGAACCACTTACGTGGAACACCCGGCTTAAAATAGTTATCGGTGCAGCTCGGGGATTAGCTTTCTTGCATGCCAACGAAAATAAGGCCATATTCAGAGATTTCAAGACCTCAAATGTACTGCTCGACGGGGTGAGTTAGTTTTTATTCGTATGTCGTATTGGAATCCAAAGCAAATACAGTATCAAGTCAGGATGAATGGGCACTTACTAATTTGGACCCCATCATTGGTTTTACTGGGCAAACTCATTTTGAAAAGGTTTAACTCCATCTTTTAACATACAACCTGAAAAATGCAATATCTTCATTCTCATAGTCTCTTTCTTAGGGTTGTCAATACTATAGAGCCGGTGTCTAGTTGAAGAATAATATCACATGGTGATATTTTTAAATTGAGTGCTGAATTCCTCATATAACTTTAATAAGCGATTGCTTTGTATAGTACAGAATTACAATGCAAAAATAGCAGACTTTGGGTTGGCTAAAGGGCTTCCTGGGGAACAATCACTTGTAAATACCCTGGGCATCTATGGTAATGCTGCACCAGAATATCTCGCAACAGGTAACTATATCTGGTTTATTTGGTTTGAGGAAGTACTATTTGTTTTTATTTCACATATTCATAAGTAAAATGACACGTCACTTCTTGATTTCAAAGAAACTTAACAGGGAAAAAAGACATTGTCTTGTGAAAATAAGTCAAAGACAAGAAAACAGAAAGTTTCCTTAAAACAAAACACCTTAATGTTATAGCAGTAAAGCAATGAATGTTTTGTGGAAGATGAAGTTGGGAAGGTTGACTAAAAATAAGGAATAATGAACATGTGTTTGGATTGTATAAATATTTGACAGGGAAGTTGTATACGAAGAGTGATGTGTATGGATTTGGTGTGGTGCTTCTTGAAATACTGACAGGCATGAGAGCATTTGACAGAAGAAGGCCATCAGGGCAGCAGGACCTGGTTGAATGGACCAAGCCCTGTCTCTCTTCCAAAAAAAAGTTGAAAACAATTATGGATGGTAAGATACAGGGTCAATATTCACCCAAAGCTGCATTACAAGCAGCACAACTTGCTCGAAAATGCCTAAAGGTTGACCATACTCAACGTCCTTCAATGAAAGAAGTTCTTGAAGGATTGGAAGCTATTGAAGATGTCCATGGAAGATACCCAACTCATACTCAATTACGTTTTCTATATGTTTGATTGAATGATTGTGTTAATGACTTGTATGTATGACTGAAACCTGTGAACTGTTTGGTTTCTGCTGAAATTGTGTTCGGTTTGTGCTTGGTTGAAGAAAGTGAATGAGTGGAATTGAGAAGTTGAAGCTAAAAACGAAATTAGGTAATGAATTGTGTTTGAGCATGTTTAGTTAGACTTGTTAGAGCCTTTAAGTTCTTCTGTAGGGTATGAAAAGTGAGAAACCTGACTTTGGGTCTTGGGTTCTTATTTTTGTGTAAATTAAGGTGAAATCTGTCGTGGAACTCTTTAGTTTGGTGTTTTTGAAGTTTAAGTATATATGATTAGGTGTGAAGTGATATATGATTCAAGTTTTGAGGATTTAAAGTTAGCCAAAGTGTTTAGAAATGGTCATGTTGGGTGTTGTTCATAATTCTACAAAAGTTCTGCAGAATTATGCAGAATGCTGAAATGGTTAGTGTTGATCGTTCGGCCTTGTTCTGATCTCAGTCATAACTAAGTCAGTCTCTTTAGAGACTCCTTAGTTCATGACCGCCCTATTGCTTAAAGAGTGTTCGGTCTTAGGCTGATACTCGGTTTCTTAAAGAGTGCTCGTATGAAGAGTGCTCGATCTTGTACTCCTGTTGTATTTGTGTAGGACCGTTCGGTCGATACACTTCTTGTATGACCGATCGGTAAGCTCTTTTGGTGTGTATTAGTATTGTTTCTGTAAAGTTTTAATTTATGGTTATTTTAGGATAACTGTAAGTTAGCTTTATTTCCTCTAACTGTTCTATCTTATTGTAAATGTAAGAACTCTTAAGTATAGTTTACAACTATATTTTTGGGATGTTACATTAATGGTATCAGAGCAGTTAGTTCCTAAAACGACCTGCGAGTTGTGGGTTTACCGTGTCTTTACTATGGAAAGTTGAGTCCAAATGGTATGTTCTACCATTTTCTCCAAGTTTAGATGGTAAAATTTTAGATATAACTGGAAGTTTTAAGAACAGAGAATGTCTTGATAGAAGTAATGAGGGTGCACACTCATGACTTTTACCGGAGATGATTTTTTTTTCTCAATTCTGATTGAAATTTAGACCCTTCTATTTATGGTATTTGACCGCTCGGTTTCATAGTGACCGTCTGGTCTTATATTGACCTTGTGACCGAATGTTTTATTTGTTACCGTTCGATCATGTATTGTTTGTTTTCGTTATTTACTTGGCTATGCTGATTTGGCTTTTGGCTGTAGTCAGCGTTCGGTTTAGATAATGTCCTTGTTCCCTTGAGTTAGACTGATAGTTCTTTCTTTCTGTATAATTGGAAGATGGCATCTAGGTCTCTTCCTCCCTCACTTGCGGTTATGGATGCGCCTAACTCCACGACATTGATGAAATCAATAATCACGGAAATGCAACAACAGAACGTCGCATTAGTTTAGCAGAATACGGTGGCTCTTCAACATTTGGAGACCACTCGGATTTCAACAGAGAGGTCTCAACAGCAGTATGTGGATTTGATGTTGAAGGACAAGACTACAACTGGGTCATCTACTTCTTCTGCTATTCATCAGCAAGAATGGAGCTTAGAGAGTTTCCTACAACATCATCCGGCTAAGTTCAGTGGGAAGTGCAGTCCAGATGAGGCCGACCAGTGTTTCAAAGACTTGGAGAGGAATTTCAATGCTAAGAAGTGTCCGGACGAGAGCAGGTTGAATTATTCAAAGTAGTTGCTGACTGGGGAAGAAAGCCATTGGTGGAGTAGCATGAGGATGTTGTTAGAAAGAAGTGGTACACCTATCTCTTAGGAAGTTTTTAAGCAGAAGTTTTACACTGAGTACTTTCTTAATAATGTTCGGTTTGCAGAGTAAGTAGAAATTTAGCATAATCAACAATAGAGGGTTGAAGGACTGAGCGTATCTAGAGGTAATTTTGATTCCAGAAGAACTCCTTATTCTCGGCCTTCTTATTTTCCTTCTGGATTCAAAGGTTCTTCTGCAAAGTCATCCGATTCTTGTGGTCAATCTGGGCAGCAAAGGCCAATAAGTTGTTATAACTATGGAGGGCCTCATTTGAAATCAGTTTGTCCGCAATTAAGTCACACTAGAAAAATGACATATGACCACTACCTTTATAAGAAAACTCTTCACTTAGAGTTTTTCATGTGGTCACCATGTCTCATGTGGAACACCCTCCATCAAGCTAGGGTTACAAAACTGATCACCCATAATTAACTTAAGCTGGGCGTAAATATTGTTTTATAACTTAAGCAAGATTGTTAAAAAATCCTATACTACTTGACCTTTAATACAAAGCCTAAAAAGAAATCCTACACCACTTGACCCTTAATACAAGATCTAAATATTCTTAATCTACTAGAGGTGCTCCATGATGGTCTAAGAGAAAGGGCTTTGTTTTACCTTACATAGATGACTCTAGCTCTTCTTGAATGTGTTTAGGCTATGTTTAGAGGGTATGTCATCAGATTCCCACCTCCGATGATCATATGACTTGTGTTATATGTGAACAAATAATGTTGCAGATGATGGTTTGAATGCACAATAGTGAGGAGCTTGAGATTGCTTTCGAAACACATTTTCTTTTATTTCAAGTGTATTTTGATTAAATTTTAATTATTGAATATTTTTAAATGTTTTACTATTGTTTGAAATAATTTTTATTGAGTAAAACAATTATTTATGAAATAAATAATCATCTTAATTTTATTTTATGATGCGAAATAAATACATTTAGAATAAGCATGAAAAAAAAAATCTAAGTTTTTAGTAGCATCCCGAAATTGTGTTAAATTTTTTGTGTGGGACTGGTTTTCGGGTAGACATTATTCGTGCCCGACTCGACCCATTTGTAGGGAGCTTCAACACATAAATAAATCTCCACACCGGTAAGATATTGTCTGCTTTGGGTCAAGCCCTCACGGATTTGCTTTTGGTACCACTCCAAAAGGTCTCTTACCAATGGAGGTATCTTATGTGTATATAAATCCATGTCCATCTCTTATTTTATTCGATGTGGGACTTTGTTTGTACCCAATATCCTCCCCTCAAACAAAGGACTATGGTTCTCCACCTCCACCTCCCCTACAACGGAACCACTAAGCATCTCTTTGTCGTCTTTCACGATCCATGTTCACAACACTAAGCATCTCTTACTCTCCACCTCTCATGATTCATCTGGCTATCTACCATTGGCCACCCTGCCAAGGCTTCACCAGATCATGGAAAGACATACTCGTTTGAGCCCGGTTACCAAACCTGAACCATGGGCTCTGATACCATTTGTAGGGAGTTTCAACACACACATAGATCTCCACACTGATAATATTGTCCGCTTTGGGTCAAGCCCTCACGGATTTGCTTTTGGTACTACTTCAAAAGACCTCTTACCAATGGAGGTATCTTATGTGTATATAAACTCACGTTCATCTCTTATTTTATCCGATGTGGGACTTTGTTTGTACCCAACGCCATTGTCATCTCTAGTCGAGTAGACTTGGGCTGAAGGCCAAGCCGAGTCATTTCGGATCAAAGTTGAGCCAAGTGGTTCTAAACTGACAGTAAAGCTGAGTTATCTTGGGAAGAGGTCGAGTTAAGTCGGTCAAGATGAGCCTTGAGTCGAGTCGGCCCGAGAATAGGATCAAGTCGAGTCAGCCCAAGAATAAGGTTGAGCCAAGTAAGCCTAGGTCGAGGGTACAACCAAGTCAGCCCAGACCAAGGGTTGAGTCGAGGGTTGAACTGAGTCAACGCAGGTCAAGAGACGAGTAGAGTCGAGTCGGGTCGAAGGTCAAGTCTAGACAGTCTATGTCAAAACCGATTCAAGGCAGCCTTACCGAAGGTCGATCCAAGTTGGCTTATGTTAAGTTGAGTTAGCTCACATTGAAGGTCAAGACGAGTTGACTTGGAATGATCGTTGAAATGAATCGACCTTAGTTGAAGGTTGAGATGAGTCAACCCAGACTAAAGGTCATGTTTATTCGGCACAACTTGAATGTTTTTTAATTGACCTAAATCAAATGTTGAGCTAACTCAACAGAAACTCAAAGATAGAATTAAGTTTACCTTAAAATAAAAATTAAAATGCTTTATCCAAACAAAAAAGTTGAAATCTAAAATATTTCAATTACTAATTTTGTTGTGCCTCGTCTTGATCTTCTTCTTTCTCTTTCTCCTCATACTTTTATTCTTCTTCTCAATCGTCTCCCGGTAATATATAAAAGATTCTCATTATTAGATTTGATGAAAAATTTATTGCTCATTTTACCAGCATATTTTTTGAGAATTTTTTTTATAATGGAAATTATAATTTATCCATGAAATTAACCTTAGATATATTACTAATGAAATTATTCGTCAATAATAAAAATTATAATTTATCAACGTATCCTACTAACAAATTAATTACCAATATCAATAATTTAAATTCTAAAATTTATAAGTAAAATCTTTTAATAAATATAGGTTTATTGACAAGATTATTTTCCTTCATAAAAATTCATTGATAATTATAAAATTTCTTGTAATAATAATAATAATAATAATGAAATTTTTAAAGAAAACTAAGATTATATAAATAAGTTGGGTTGAATTGTTGAAGCTTGAGATAATTTGAATTAAAATAAGCTTATTCTTCCTTCCTTAAAGAGAAAGGTATCTATTGGAAACATGAAATATTTTTCATCAACTTACTTGTCACTTCGACAGTATTAAACTTCCACTTAGTTTTCTCGTTGTGAAATCTTGTGGCAAGGCAGACAAACATTTTTGTTTGAAAAAGGTACACAAGTTTACTGGCTTTTTGACTGGACCGTTGAGTAATTATATAATTTACAAGCCATAATAAGATAACCAAAGAACTGCTTCTTTAAGAGTATTTAAAGCATACCAACATATAAATTGTAGAAGCAAAATGCTACATTTTGTCATAATCCATATTTAAGCATTGTCACAACGTAAACACATTCTTTTTAAAAACTTATTAGTTTGATAAATCAAAATATTTGAACAATTTATTTTGTCCTAACATTTTTTCTTCCTCGTGGATCATAACAACCACAAACTATAGATGTAATAAAAAAAAGTGACCATCCCTATACAAATACAATATAATTAAGTTATTTCAATTGTAAAAATATGTTTCCATATAAAACTAAAATTGCGGTACAATTAAATATTATTTTTAAATATTAATCACTCCAATTCATGTTGAAAATAGAATATAAAAGCATACTTGAATTTATCATTGAAAATAATTATGATGATCATATTAGTAATAAATATGTGATCTTCTAAATGTAAAGCACTTTAGATTTTTTCTTTAATTTTTCTTTTAATAGGGATGAAAATAAAAATATTGGGAATTATATTTTTAAACAAATGGAAACTATAATCCTTTTATGTAACTTTTGCCTTGTAAAATTTCTAATTTTATCCCTCATTAAATTAAAAATATTGCTTATGATATTACATAATAAACTTTTAATGACATCCTAGTTATAATTTTATATTAATCATATCACTTATATTTTTTACTAAGTGCATGAGCCAAAATTTTTAGCAATTTTCTATAGAACACACAATAAAAAATATGTCGATAACAAGTAACAAATAGATCAAACAAACAAAATATTTAATTATAATAAATTTTATCAAATTTTAATATAATGTTAAAAAGTAAACTTTAAATTTAAATTTAAATTTAAATCTAACTCATGACTTGAAAATGAAATTTACGTATATTTATATAATCGAACTTTATCAAAATTGCGTGAACTTTCAACAAAAGAAAAAGAAACTTCACTAAACATGCATTATGTATACTGACAAAAGTCTATCTATAAGTGAATTTGATTGGTTGGTATTAATGAAGTTGTCGGTTTTAACTTGGTGCTGAAGTTTAGAATGTATATACGTTATTGGTTTGTGTGAAAGTGTGGTTTTACATGTTTGTCGGTAATCCGAACTTGGTATAGATACCTTAGTCCAGATGGTAGTAGGTGTTGGTTTCTGTTGTGATGACATGGACGTATTCCATTGCTATGCTGCACTTTCTTCACGTGGATCTTACCGTCATAAAACGGGATCTGCGTGACATTAATTTATTTTGAGTTAAATATGTTTTAAGTCCTAAATTATTTGTCGTTTCTGATTTTCGTTTTTATTTTAAAGAAAAGTACAATTTGGTCTTATTTTTTTCGAAATATTCGTTTTAATTCTCGAAAATTAAACACTGTTTAAAAATTTGGTCCTCATTTAGCAACAAATGAGGACTAAAACTAAAATTTTGAGGATTAAAACGAACGTTTCGAAAAGAACGAGGACCAAATTGTACCTTATTTTGAAGAAGGGACGGACGAAAACCAAAAACGACCAATAGTGTAGGGACTAAAAACATATTTAAACCATTTATTTTAAACTCTCGTAAAATATTGTTTTTTATTATTGTATACCAATTTGATAGTATAATTATTTTTCATTTCCTTTTATGTTTCACTTTTTTATTTTTATCAATCTATTTATTTATTACACTTTTTGTAAATATTTTATTTCGATAAAACAATTAAAACTTATTAAATTTTAATTTTTAATAAAGATTTTGAATTACCATTAAATATAAAAAATACTAAATATAAAATTATCAGTAAATAACACTAGTGCTGAAGAAATAATTCATGTAGGCATCCACAGAAAAGTAGCTACTAAGATCTCAACAAACAGTTTTAATAAGAAAAAAACTACAGATTTAAACAAGCAAATTTTAATTGACATACACTATCTAAGAAAGTTCTGACAAACGCCAACCGGGTAAATAATACTGATTTGCATTTGATAAATAAATAGTTTAATAATATCAATTGAAATTAATTTACATCATAGTTGAATATCAAATCTTGACTTGGTTCTAATGATTTTTGTCAATAAAAAAAGTCCACAAAAATAAAATAATTTTATTTTTATCGGTTAATAAATCTTAACCTATCGCTTTATTTTTATCTCTTAATTTGAAAGTACTCTACTTTTAATCTTCAAATATAGTTAACATTTAATAATAGTTATAAATAGCCACAAAATGCATTTATGATAACATTTATTAACAAATTAAGAATATTTTTTTAATCATTTAACAATTTACTTATTTTAAGCTTTGTTTGATATTTTTTTTAATTATTGAATAATAACTGCAACTTTCGGGAAAATGCATATACGCATACCCATGTATAAAAAATGTATAGAACAGTTTTAGTAATAATTTTGTTCTCAAATCATTACTTTTCCTCTTGAATAATGCTTAAAGTAATAAAATTATTAAGCAATTATTACTACCTAAAACAATAACATTATTTTTCAAATTTTTCTAAATTGATGTATTTGAATAAAATTTGTGAGCTAACATAATTTATAATGCTTTTGAATAGTTTTCAATACTTTGATTCAGGGAAATTAAAGACCTAACTGTAATAAACATAAGTTGTTAGAATTAGAGTTTTGTTTGATGAATTGATTGACCAGTAGCTGGTTTTGGTTGTTAAGAGAAGAACAACAGATAGCTCGTTTTATTGTTAAAAGATTAGTTTCAATAAATGAATAACTAAAAAATTTTACATTATAAAAAAATGCATGTTATTATCTGACAAATAATATTGAATTTCCAAATATTCATAAAGGACTTTTCCCTCCTTTCGAAACACCATAACGTGATGAAAACAAAAAATAGTCCAAACAAATTACTATTCATCAATGAATGTGGTCTTCGAATAGGACACCGTACCCAACGTTCTTCCAAAAAAATTGCACCCAACCGTTTTTTATCCTGAATATTTATCATTTTTCTGAAGATTTTCTTTAAAAATAAAAATAAAAATAAAATCCAAGTTTAATATTTATATATTTTTTGGCGTATAATGCAGGTATATATAATAAGAAAATTTTATTCATATAATTTTGTGACAGATAGAAAATAAACATCGAAGAAATAAGAGTTTTATAAAGAAGAAGAAAATCTATTCATTGCGTCAGATGGATTGTGGTTCACCTTCATCCAATATCATACACTCATCACCAAATTTGGCATTACGTCTATTTTATTTAAATACTTTCTCCTTATATTATTATTTTATTTTAAAACTAAAGAAAACAATTTTTCACATCCTCGGATGAAACACGATCAAGCATTTGGGAAAGTCAAGCCCGCAATTCATGGGGCACTGACTTTGGGTAATATACCATAATCTAAGGGCGTTCGTTTTTATAATTTGAATATTTATTTTGAAATAATTGCCTAAAAATAATCATGTTTCTAAATTATTTAATTTTATTATTAGCAAATTTTAGTAAGACCACAAAAATTATATATAAAACTCATTGATTAAAATACTTCATTTAACCCATGGTCTAACCAGTTGATAATATAAAAGTTCTGACCATAATTTATATATCAAATTTTTATAAATATTCTGCTTTCCTTAATGGTAAAAAACGAAGCCTTAAAAGTTAAACCAAATTGATAAAGTGCAAAGAACTACTTTTGTACTTGAGAAAAAAAGGTACGGCTCTTTTGATGGTGTTGGCTTTTCTTTTTAAACATGTTAATGTAGTCATTACCACACCATGCTTGATTGATTGCACCACCAAATATCTCAAAGAAAAATAAAATATTTTCTCACGTGTTCTTTAAGTACCTGTTTCTTCTGTTTCTGTTTATAATATTAAATAATGGAACGTATGTTATACGGTTGTTAATTGAATACGTGGTTTCTTAATCGCCATCGTTTGACCCATTTAATACAATCATTATCATTTCGTTGTAGGATCTATCACTGTATATTTAAATATGATTAGGAACACATAATAAACTAAGTTTCACTGTAATTACTAATTGTATTTTATTCCACTTCAAGTTGATTCAGATCAATGTCAAAGAAAAGGGTGATTCAAAGTAGTAGCTAGCACCTTTTTCGGCGACTTCTAAACATCTTAATTAGAAATTAATGTAATGCTGACCCATAACAATATAATAATATCACGTTTATTTTTTTGTTGGTTCACGTTAAGTGATCAAATCGAATTCCTTAATGATGTCAGTGTGGTGTGACTAACAAGAGTAGTAGAGTTGCTCCTCCAATTCCACCACGTTCGTGAACGCGTTCGGTCATTTTCAAGGTCTTCATGTCCTACGAGGATGGGACAGAATTATTTTTTTTATTCAATGCCCTTTTTCTTGTGACTTTTGTTATTGCTATTATTATGATATTTTGAGACTGACCATTGCTCGGGTTTTGTATTTTTCCAGATACATATTTTTGTTACACGGAAACGTATTTTCTTTTATTTAAGGATTGGCGAAGGTTGTCTGAGGAATCGGAATAATGGGGTTTCTTCAGCTACTTTCGGTAGCTTCTTTCCCGGTTATCAAAGTGTTACTGGTTACTGCAGTTGGCTTGTTTCTTGCACTGGATAACGTATCATTATTGGGAGAAGATGCAAGGAAGAAAGTGAATCAGGTTACAGATATAAGTATCGTTTTTGTTTTGTTTTGTTTTGACTTTCTCGCTTTTGTAGATTATTGAAAATGGTTCTGCTTCTGTGACAGCTTGTGTTTTATGTGTTTAATCCTGCACTGGTGGCTATCAATCTGGCCAGAACGATTACCTTGGAGAGTGTTGTTCAGTTGTGAGTATTGATTTGTAATGCTATGTGTGGAGAAGCTTGCATCCTGTAACTAATGTTTTTGTGACTTTTTGTTACTGTGGTTTAGGTGGTTCATGCCGTTCAATATTCTTTTCACATTCGTAGCAGGCTCGGCCTTAGGGTGGATTTTGATTAAGATTACAAGGCCTCCCCAACACCTGGAAGGTCTCATCCTGGGTTGCTGTTCTGCTGGTATACACTTTTCTCAAGTAAATGAATGCAGCAAACCACACACGTAATCTTACTTCTGCATAACTTTGTTCAGACAGACTTTGAGTTCTGCAAGATCTAAGTGGGAGCTGCAAGATCTTTTTTAATAAATTAAAAAATGTTAACATGTGCTGTGGGACCCTTTTGTCTTTCTCTCCTTCTCACACCATCCTGCAAATGCAGAGGATCCACCTTCGTTCTCAAGTCATGAAGATGAAAGCTCTGCTTGTCACCTGCAGATTTCCATTGATTCGGAATTTTTGTCCTATGTCTTAACTCTTCTTGGCTTTCTCTTTACTTTTCTGCAGATTTTAAATTATGAAAAAGAATAAAAGGAATTGTCATCCTATGAAACGATGTTAATATGAGGTTTATGCCACCCTAAATTCTGACTGAAGAGAGTCATGTGCTTATTGTACCCAATAAAGTTCTACTTAAACTAAGAAATATCTTTCACCAGTGGTGTCCCGATGCCTGCATTACGTTTGCAATGTATTGTTTATAATTTTAATAATATGTGTTAAACCTGCGCAGCATCATCTGCCTTATGCATCTTATGGTTGAGCTCATTTTTTAGAGTAAATATGAACAGGAAATTTGGGGAACTTGCCCATTATCATTATTCCTGCTATGTGTAAAGAGAGTGGGAGTCCTTTTGGAGACTCTGATGTTTGCTATCAGTATGGGATGGCTTATGCTTCACTTTCCATGGCGGTATGCAATATGTTAATTTTAAATTGTCAATTGTTGATATAGTTAGCACTTATCCAAGAAAGTTATTAACTTATTGGAGTTCATTTGGAAACCTCAGATTGGAGCAGTTTATATATGGTCATATGTTTACAACATAATGAGGATTTCCGTAAATAGAATCCAAAAAGAAGACGCTTCAAGTAACGACATCGGCATATTGAAGGCTTCGGGGGATGCATCAGAGTCACATTCACATCATTTTTCACAAACACTTAATCCTACAAAAGATGCTATAGATGATGCATATGCCTTACTGCTTCCTGAAACAGAATCACAGGAGAAAGTGAGGCTTGCTACAAAATCCCCTTTTCAAAAGATAGCTATTTAGTGATTAAAATTTCTGGATAGTTTCCCTTCACAATATTGGTTCAACTGCATTTTAAAGAGTTAAGAACACATGAGTAACTCACATGTTAAATACTCTTGAGAATATTAGCACTAAAATCCTCTCTAATGCAGTATTTCCATTAGGATAATTTTATGCAAGTCCTAGCAAAGAATCCAGGCAAATTGTTCAAAACAAAATGTCTTGATAGTTAGCATTCTTCAAATTGAAGCATGGCAACAGAATTAACCCTTCAAGTATCTCTACTCTAGTAACATAACTGTATGTAACTTAGGCCGAATTGAATGCATAATATATAATATGAATTCAATTTATTTACTTTCACAGATCTCATGATTGATCTTCTTCTGATACAAAAGTTTGCTGCCAATCCATGATGCATATACATATACAACACTGATTCTTAGGTGTTTTTTGCAGTTTTCAATCTCAAGTAAAGTTAAGAACTCCGTGAGGGTGATTTCAAGCAACTTAAATTTGCAAGCTGTGTTTGCGCCATCAACCATTGGAACTGTATGATTCAGGGTTCATTTCCTTGGAAACAACCTGCTATCAACCTGCTATCATTATAATATTTACTGCATATACGCATTAAGATATATTTTAATAATGTGAAATCTATGGATGCATGAATTGGTTTGATACATTTGGACATTTTACTCTGCTAAAATTGAAGAGGTCTAATGGATCTAGACAACGGTAGTTTTATACTATTTGGTAAATCTTTTGTGTTGTTTTTGTATTGTTACAGATTATTGGATTTGCGATTGGTATAATCTCCCCAATACGTCATTTATTTATAGGTAGGGATGCTCTGCTTAATGTGGTAGAAGAATCCACTTCCATGTTGGGGTACACATCTCACAACTTTACTTCTTCACATTTTCAGTTGGAAAAGATAAGAATTAACAAAAAACTTTGTGATCTTCATTTACCTACAAACTTGTTATTGTTATAAATAATAGCTAACAACTTTTTATCATATCTCAAGTTGTATATAATTCTTTATCAATTTTATGCTTTCTTAATATACCTCATTTTATTATAAATATTCTTTTAAAATCTAATAATATTTTTTATTTTAATAATTATAAAGAAGTTTGTAAAGTTTTGCCTGTGTAAGGTGTTATAATTAGTGTCATGGGGTATTGGTGTTGTTTTTTGGGTCTTGAATTAAACCCACTCAACTAACTTTCATTTCTCTGTAGTGAGGCAGCCATCCCTACCCTGACTCTTATAATGGGTGCAAACCTACTTAAAGGTGAGACTTTATGATTTGTTTAACTGAAGTTTTTAATGTGAACAAGTTTTTTCATTTTCTTTCTCTGAAGAAATGCTTAAAGAAAATAATTATTGCAAATGGGACAGGTTTGAAAGGATCAAGCGCTCCATTGTGGACAGTTGTGGGAATTGTAGCAGTAAAATATATTTTCCTGCCACTTTTGGGTGTGGCAGTGGTGAAAGCAGCTATACGTTTGAGTTTGGTGCCATCAGATCCTTTATATCAATTTGTGCTTCTGCTTCAACATGCACTTCCCCCAGCCATGAACTTAGGTATATTTCCCATAGCTTCCCTACAAAAGAAAGTGACCTTTTATTCAATCATAAATGTTATGCTGAAAACAAAAATGTGTTGGTAGAGTTTCAGAATTTCTAATTGATTTGCCTAGTATCTCAAGATCATGTCATTTTCTTTATAGAGTTTTTCAATTTTATAAAAATAAATTTCAATTTTGTATTAAAAATTTAGAAACTAAAAATATATTTGTCTTGAATAAATTAGTTTTAGTACTGGTGATAAATTTGTGTGGCTACTGCAATTTGTCAGGGACAATGGTTCAGTTGTTTGGAGCTGGAGAAAGTGAGTGTTCTGTTATCCTGCTATGGACATATGCTTTGGCGTCAATTGCTGTTACTCTTTGGTCAACTTTCTTCATGTGGCTAGTGTCTTGATTATGTATACTAATATTATTGCTGTTATCATATTTATTTATTTTTTATTTCAATAAACTCACTATTGAATATAGTGAAATATTTATTTTTTATTTTAATAAACTCACTATTGAATACAGTGAAAATATACGAAATTAATCTCATTTGTGTTAAATATACAAATAAAAAATAATAACAAACTAATTAAAGATAAAAGATAAATTTTGTGATAATTTTTTGAACAACAAACCTGGAAGTTGCTCTTACAAATTATTTGAGGAATGTATTGTTCACATTCAGTAGATAAAGATGTCATTATTGAAATGTCAATACTCTTATAAATAAACTAATAAAAATTCTCTTTCCACGGGAGGAAAGACATATATGGATAGGTCAAACGCAATGGTGACAAAAAGGGAGGTCAGAATAGACTATAGTAGAAGAATTATGGATGAACAAGAGAGAGAAACCATAAAAAGTATATAAGATTCTCCAACAAGACACCTGAAAAAGGAAAAAGAACAACCTCAATGTTCTGAATAGCTGGGAGGAGACAGAACATGTGACAACACATGATGAGCTTGAAAGAGGAAAACAAGCAACTTGGACGCTCTGAATTGTACACACATGCAATCATACATTACAGAAAAGGAGTAAATCCACAACTTCAAAAGGTGTTGAGAGCGCTAGGAGCTCCGATGAAGGCATCGTTGATGACATGGTGATCGTCTAGTCGAGACGATAAAAATCATATAATCGTCGGTCGAAACTAGAACTTAAATAAAATATAAGCTAAATTATTATTTTTATTTTTTGTAGGTAACGGATATCTGTAGGTCGGGTAGTATAATACCTGCACGATTTTTTTGGCCTCTTATATAAGACCAAGAAGGGAGGGTCAAAAAGAATATTATTTTTTTATTCTAAAAATAATATGTTTTAAATAAAATTTACATGTTATTTACTATTTAAAGGAAAAGTATACGTTAAAATTAAAATTTTCATATAAGATCTTTTATTTATTATTTTTCCACGAGCCCCATTGTTGTAAAACTGACAGAAAAACTAATAAAAAATTGTTTTCTAAACTTCTCATTTTTTTTTTTGAAGATCTCGTAAGAAGCTCTTAAAAAAGTAAATAAATAATCCAAGATATTATAAAGGAAATATAAGATAGAAAAGAGAATAAGAGGCTGAAAAAATATTTTGATACTGTGACAGTGACAGTAGGTGAAGGATAAGCGGAATATCCCATAGCTCACAAAAAAAAATCAACAAGAATCCATTCAACGTTGACTATACTTGAAAGAAAAGATATGCAACGGTTCAAAACAAGATACGCGGAGAAAATCTTACATACCTTCCATGATTATGTGTTGCAAATCTGCAACTACCTGTCTAGGAGATACTAATGTATAATCGAATAAAACACTTATGTCTTCTCTCTTTAAAAAATTAAACACGCACTAAGTATTGCATTTTTCTTCTTTTGAATATGGTTATTGTAATTTTTTTATCTCTTCGATTCTAATTTTTCAAATTACGTATAAAATATTCTCACTTTCACGCTTAGAATTTCATTTAATATTAAAGCTATGGTGGTGATAATTTCACTCTAACTTCACAATCTAACCTAACAATCAATATATTAATATTTAAATTTTAATTTTAAGGACTAGTATATATTATTTATTATTAAAATGAGTTTTAAAGTGAAAGTTTTGTTAAAACTATCTGTCCGTATACTATATATTTCAAATATTTTCAAGATATTTATAATTAATATTTTATAATATAATAAATATTTTAGTGAAATTTGTCTAAAAATCTTAGACAGAGTTAGGATTCCAAAATATCGAAATAAGAAAGTTCGAATTTGAAACAATATTAAAAAATTAATCAAAAAGTTGAAACTTAAACTATTTAAATAATTAATTACAAATCATATCTATTTTTTTTTACTTTAGAAAAGTAAAGTATAAAAATCAATTTTTTAATCTTTTGAACCGGAGTTGAAAAGATATAATAAGAAGCAAGTCATCCCCAAATTTTTGCTTGTAAATTATATTGAATAGAATAAAAGAAGTCCTTATTACGAAGTTAAAAAATTAATCCATTTCACCTCTGTTTAAGAATATATATTAAGTCATGGATCGTACATTTTTTTAAAGTTGTTGAAATCTGCAATATCCTTCACTAAATAAATCCTTGAAAATTTATTAGTTAATTTACTCAATTGAAAAAATGTCTTATATAAAAATTATTATTAAATATTATTAATCATTACTTAAAATTCAAGAGTTGTAATTACGCAATATTATATATTATTTAAAATAATATCTTAGTTCAAATAATTTATTACATATATTAAAAGTTAAAATAACATTTGTTGATTTATAATTATCATTAAATAATGCTATATTACATAAAATTATTTGCAACAATAAAATAAGACCATGAATGCTTGTACATGTGGCTTTCAGCTCATTTATTTTTAAACAGGAGGGAAATTATTTTATTTTTATATAATTATTAGAATGGAATCACTCTAATGTTCCTCGATTCTTGCACGACAATGAAAATAAAAGCCAATTAAGATCAAACTTGAATATGTGATGTGCTGTTAGTCATCTCCCAAATGTCAATGATAAAATATATTCTCTCATTTTCAAATATACTTTTATAAATAAAAACAAATACAGTATTTTCAAACCATTTTCTTCTGTCTATAAAATATATTATTCACTCTCACACAACATTTTGGCTTTCCTAACGTGAAAGTGATATTATTATAATTAATCTTCGTATATTTTTGTTTGTTTTATAATATGAAACTTCAGTTTTATTCTTAAAAGATATATCATAAAAATAGAAAAAAAAAATTACTTTAAGTCTGGATTTTAAAGTAATGTAAGATTATTTAACGTGATAAAAATATAATCATATATCAATTCTGATTTATATACCTTTGGAACTTTACCTTAATGTGTTGGAATCATCCTTTTCTTTATTCATTCAACGGAAACAGACCAATTGGATATCACACAGTTCTCCAAATGCTGTCACCTTTCATGTATATATAAATGAAGACAAAAGATGGACCCCACTTACCTAACATGCAACATTTCGTAACATATTTGTCATAACTTCACCAACATATAAACTTCACAAAACTAAATCAGTACAAAACTTTCTTTCCATTACGGTAGAAAGCATATCACACCTCAAAGTTCTCTTTCCTGAATTTCTGATAAAGATAGTGAATTTATAGGATAATCTTTTTTTATAATAAAAAGTAAATAAAATATATAAAATTGTAAAGTACATAAAAATTAATCAAAATTAATTTTATTGATGATTTAAGATAAAGTACATTCATTAACAATTACAATACAAATATAAAAAAAATACATAATGTTGAAAAAAATTATAAGATTGACTAAAAAATCTAGCATATTCGGAAACAAATAGATCAATTGAAAATATGTTGAGTAATGTTAATAATCTAAACAAAGCCACTAAAAAACATAATCTTGCTTCAATTTCAACTTTATGTTGGACTTGTTGGGTTTGTTGAGTATTTCGATGTTTTTATTATTTGGTAGTTACTGTTGGAAGTCTTACATCGACTAGAGATAAGATTACTTTATAATATATAAGTGAGAGACAAATCTCATCTTACAAGTCGATTTTGTGAGGTTGAGTTAGACTTAAAACCACTTTCTAATATGTACTTCTAACCATATTTGTGAACTCCACTAATTTTTTTAGAACATTTACTAATGTAAGTATTCAATAAAGTCAGCAAACAAATAATAAAAAGCTACAATATTTACACAATGCTTCATCCACTATGAAATAAGAAAAAAATGAGTTATAACTAAGATAATATAATTAGTATGATATGGAACATGAATAAATAATAATTCATGAATAAGTTGGTAACTCTACAAGTTTTATGAGTTTGAACCACAAATAACCAGATTTTTCAACAGAATAGAAAGTTACCTAGACAAAGTCATCATATTGAACAACAACAGAATTTATTTCATTATCTTTGTTGGACAACTTTGGATTTGCACTCAAAACCTAGAAGAAAGCAATGAAATTAAGTATCCTTCTAATCACATAATAGTTTATGCCTAGTTTGGTAAAACTTTCCGAAATCGTACTACTGACATTTTGCTCGTGACAGTAAATATAGGCTGTAAGATCCTCTATATAAATGGATACTCCACTATAATCTTGAGTTTGAAATTGAGAGGAAAAAGCTGGTGAATAATATGAAAAATACATTTAAGGGGGCTTAAGAAAATTAAAGGGGACCTATTGGTCCTCTCTCTCGTCTTTCACCTTCTCCACCTCTCCTTTTCTATTATGTTATTTTTATATTTAATATTAAGCCCTTGGGATTGATTCTAGTGTAACTTCTTAATGGATTTTGAGGTTAGAATGGAATAATTGGTTTGTTATTTTGATTATTATTGTGATTTATATTTTTATATGTCTTTTGTCTCTTAATCAAGTTAAAGTAATAACTTTTATATAGTAGCAAGTTAGCATAGTGCTAAATTTATATAACATATCAATCATGAGTCCAAGGTTTTTTAGTTTTAATTGATAATGTACTTTGGTTAAAGATGAAAAACTTAACAAGAATTAATCAATAATGTATTTTAGTTATTTAGCTTTTTACTTGATAAAAGTGGTAAAATAATATACATGATTAGGCATAGTAATCTTCTAGTTAAATTTATTATGATTCATTTAAAAAGTTTTTGTTTTTAAATTGAGAATGTACTTTGGTTAACAGTAAGAATGTTAATAAATTAATTGATAATTTACATTGATTAATTTTAAAATCTAAAACAATAATTAATTAAGCAATAATCTTTAACCAATGATAAATTTTATTTTGAAAAGAATCAATCTATTTTCTTTATTATTACTTTTATCTTTTTTTTGTCTTTTTCTAATTTTATTTCTTTCTTTCATCTACTATTTTCATAATTAATCTTTTACTTATGTATTTTATCTTTATCTTCTTGTAATATTTCAAGTGTATTTCACTAACCCTTTTAGTTTACAAATTTTATAAGAACTAATTTATGAGGAATCAATTTTGTGTTCATTGAAAGACGACTTAGGATTGACTTTACTCTTTCTATTTTGTTGGCTACTATCTTAGCAAAACTGAATTTGCTATAATTTAGTAGTATTAATTTGATTATGTTAACGACAACATTATCAACAATCATTAGATGAACACTTTTTCTCCAGGTTCTCGAGCTTCTGATGTAGGGCTTGAAGTTCTTCATGATGTTGATCTTGCATCAACTTCACGATCCTTGTGATGTTGAGCGTAGAGTTGTTCGTTATGTTGAACAATCATCTCCATGTGGTTTTTTAGTGTGTTGTTGAGATCGTTGATGACATTGAGGTGTTTGGTACAAACAAAGTCCCACATCGGATAAAATAAGAGATGAACATGAGTTTATATACACATAACATATCTCCATTGTTAAGAGGCC
The DNA here is from genome assembly GCF_029865625.1 of Vigna umbellata. Classification (NCBI taxonomy): domain Eukaryota; kingdom Viridiplantae; phylum Streptophyta; class Magnoliopsida; order Fabales; family Fabaceae; genus Vigna; species Vigna umbellata. Next base: position 85,292,139 of record NC_142165.1, on the reverse strand, counting down.
TTTTGGAGCGGTACCAAAAGCAAATCTATGAGGGCTTTGTTGGGTACAAACAAAGTCCCACATCGGATAAAATAAGAGATGAACATGGGTTTATATACACATAACATATCTCCATTGTTAAGAGACCTTTTGGAGTGGTACCAAAAGCAAATCTGTGAGGGCTTGGCCCAAAGCGGACAATATCTTATCACTGTTGAGATATCTATGTGTATGTGTGTGTGTTGAACCTCCCTAGGATAAACTTAAATTTTAGGGATTCATTAAAATCTTATTTTATTAGTTTTGGGTTTACTAATATTTGATTTTGATAGAAATAAAATAGATACAGGTAGTTTTTATTTTCTTTTTATTTAGGAGAGTATTATTTTATTTTATTAATATAAGATAGAGATAGATTAGGTAGATTTTATTTTAAGTTAGTTGATATTCCATTGTTAGTTTTTATTATTTGTACTTGGCCCAAGGCCCTATTTGCACCTATTTAAAGGTTGCCAAGGTTCATTGAAAAATAACCCCACTGAATTGAAGAGTATTATTGTTTATGTGGGTCACGTTTTTCCCAATAGTGGTATCAAAGCCAATGGTTTCTCTTGGTGACTGGCTCAGACGAGTATAATGATCCCTATACCGAAAGTCTTCTTGGCAAAGGGTATCTAGGTAAGTTCCGTTAAGATATGGCGGTTGGAAAGGGCTACTCGTAGTTGGGGTTGGTTGGGAATGCTTCTGCTGGAAGGGAAATTTGAAAATTTGAAGGAGAAAGTGGCAGATCAACTCGACAAAAATGGAGAGTCGCTGCCTGCCAGTCGAGTTGTGGAGAAGAGTTTGAAATCATTGATAGATGATTTCGAGTGTTTTGTGTGCGTCGTCGAGGAGTCGAAGGACCTATCAAAGCTCATGGTTGAAGACTTTGATCAGGATTTGGAGGCGTACCGGTAGCAAAGATTTTAGCCACTAGTTCAAGTGCTTTAGGAAAAGTTTCACCTAAAGGGGAGCCTACTGAAGGAAGGAAGAATTTAAGTTTATGGAGGAGTTTGTTGGGATAAACTTAAATTTTAGGGATTCATTAAAATCTTATTTTATTAGTTTTGGGTTTAGTAATATTTGATTTGATTTTGATAGAGATAAAATAGATACAGGTAGTTTTTATTTTCCTTTTATTTAGGAGAGTATAATTTTATTTTATTAATATAAGATAGAGATAGATTAGGTAAATTTTATTTAAGTTAGTTGATATTCTATTGTTAGTTTTTATTATTTGTACTTGGCCCAAGGCCTTATTTGCACCTATTTAAAGGTTGCCAAGGTTCAATGAAAAATAACCCCAGTGAATTGAAGAGTATTATTATTTATGTGGGTCACGTTTTTCCCAACATGAGGTCCATCTTGAATGTTGAAGACACAAATGCTTGAGTTTTACTCTAGTTAATATTGTGTATGGTGTGTCTTGAGAATATTTCATCAGGCCTCTTGGTAGGCATCAAATGTTCTTACCCAAGAAGTCTTTGAGGCATTCTTTGCTATTGAATCTTGGACTACTATTGTTGAGTAGTCCGAGTTGAACTCCAGATGTGATGAGAGGAAAAAATCTATCTGCAGAAGACTATATAGTTCTTAAATTAGTAAGTAAGAGGGTAAAAATCTAATTAAAGTAATAATAAATGAGATATATAAATATAAGAGTTAAGCTCATAGTTGAGCCTTAAGTTATTAGTAAGTATTTTTGCTTCTCCATTATTAGGAATGAGTAGTGACTATTGTTGACTTTGTTATAATGCAACAGTAAAACATGCTTATGGAATTGTTTAATCATGTTCTCTGAAGTTGAAAGTAGCTAGAATGAAGATATAAGATTAAGTTGATTATAAACTTTTTTTCATTGTGCTCCTTCTTCTCTTTTGGGTTGGCACTTCACTTTCTTTTCTTTTCTTCCCCTTCTTTATGTTCAATCTTTGAAGATGATATCCTCAGTTGCATAGCGCATAACGTACCTTCTTAGTCCCTCTTGTAGTTGGTGTGATCATGGTCAATGATTCATTGTTGGATTTCTAGAACCAATTCAATTTTTGGATTTAATAGAAACTTATGATTAAAAATGTATAAAGAATAATTATTGATGAATTATTTCAAAGAATAATGTACCATATATATACGTACAAATGTTTTATAATTTCTCATCTATTAAAGGAATGACAACTCCACAAATATGCACAAATTACCCCACAATTGTAATACCTAAATTATAGCTAACACAATATTTGATTGTTTAATATTTGCTAATAGAATATATGACATATCTTTATACCCCCACTCAAGTTGGTGCATGGATATCACACATTCCCAACTTTAATAGAGACTTATTAAACACTCTACTTAACACTCCTTTGGTGAGAACATCATCCAGCTGCAATTCTGATCGGGAAAGGAAATTATTTCAGCTTCAAGCTTCTCTTTGATGAAATGTCTATCAATATCCACATGCTTTGTTCTATCATGTTGCACATGATTGTGAGCAATTGTTATAGCCAACGTATTGCCACAAAATTCTTTTTTCAGGAGTGGACTTAAAATATCTCAAAATCCTGTCAACAACATCCATATGAAGCTTTCGTGAGTCATGCATAAATTGACTAACAATATGTATGAGAAAAATAAATGAATTTTCCTACCATCCTTTGGTATCTTTCTCTGTGTTGCTGAATTTGAGCATTGAAAGAGTTTATGATTTTGTTCAATTGGTGTATCAACTGATTTACTCCTAAGCAGCTCAGTTTCCGATAGTAAGTCAATAGTATATTTTCTTTGGCATAGAATAATACCATGTTTTGATCTAGCTACTTCAGTACCCAAAAAATATTTAAGGTTTCCAACACTAGTTCAAAAAAGGATTTTGACATATGTGTTTTTTGGCCTTTAACGTCTTAAAAAAATACTGACGTCATATAAGGAGACATTAAATTAATGTTAGATTTAAAAAAATTGATGTTATTTGATGTCAGACATAGAGCAATATCTGACGTTAATTGACGTCGGACGTAGGATAATATCCTACGTTAATGAATGTCTTTTTTTGCCATTGTCTGACGTTAATCAACTTTTTGTTTTTTAATTAATTGTGATTCATTTTTACAACTTTATAAGACTTGAAAAGCAGAAAAAAAAATGTAGTCAAGTTTTTTATATTTTATACAACATGAACTATAAACTATGAACTATAAGCTAAAGCAAAAAAATTATGACAATAGTAGTATTAACTTGTGATATTTTGTTTTGATAGCTATGGTTATTGGTTTTGGTTGGATTTTTTTAACCACTCCTTAGAACCTCTAGTTCAGGAGAAACACCATAAGCCCTTACTTTTGGCCTTTATGAAGTATAAAAATTATTTGGAAAGTCAACTGCGATAAATCTTTAAACTATCATAACATTAATTTGTTTCGGTTGACCGATTTGCTATTATATATGGATTTGGGGTAGAAAAAATTTTCAATCACGTGGCAGCCCGTGTAGTCGGTTGTTCCTTCCATATTTTAAAAAAAATATTGTTTTCTATTTTTCATCATTTTTTTTGTTTTTTTCAAAATTTGCAAAAATATTTTATATACTTAGACTTTGAATTTTGATCTAAAACTTTTGTGGGGGCTTCTCATGATATTTTAGTGCTTTGAACAAATTTTCAAGTTATTTGGAGTTGTTTTGAATATACTTTCAGATTTACCTTAAAGCTTGGATTTATGTAGTATGAACAACAAACAAGTTCAACAATATAACAAACAGGTTCTTGAAAACGTAAAATAATCTTCTTGAAGGTAGGTTCGTCAAAATAAAGTGTTGTCGCGAAAGAGAAAACAGAACATGCCTATGAAGGAGAACACGAAAACAATATGTCAAAACAAACAAAAAACATACCTAAAGTAGTTAATTAACATGCATTTGTATGAAGTGAAAAAAAGATTACATGTGACAGGTATATCTAACTCTGCTCTTAATTTTTTTTTTGTTACTAGAAATAGTGATTGGATAATTGATTCAGGTGTTATTGATCATATGACTTTTGATCCTGAAATATTTTTTGGGTATTAAAGTATCTAGATCAAAACATGGTATTTTCTATGCCAAAGAAAATATACTATTCACTTACTAAGGAAACTAGGTTGATTGGGAGTAAACCAGTTGATACACCAATTGAACAAAATCATAAACTCTTTCAATGATCAAATTCAGCAAGCATAGACAGAGGAGATATCAAAGGCTGGTAGGAAAATTAATTTATTTGTCCCATACACGTCCAAATTACCTATGCAGTGAATGTTGTTAGTCAATTTTTGCATGACCCATAAAAACTTCATATGGATGTTGTTGAGAGGATTTTGAGATATTTGAAGTCCACTCTTAGAAAATGAATTTTGTTCTCAAATCATGGAAACTTAAAGGTAGAAGGGTATATTGATACATATTGGACAAGTTCAAAAGATGATAAAAGATTTATCTCTAGATACTTTACCTTTAAATGAGGGAATCTTGTAACTTGGAGGAGTAAAAAACCGCCTATAGTAGCAAGATCTAGTACTGAAGCAAAATTCAGAGGCATGACACTAAGTGTATGTGAACTTTTTTGGATTAAAAATGTGCTATCAGATTTTGGCTTTAAACCAAATGAAACTATGATTTTGTACTATGACAATATGTCGGCTATAACAATTGCTCACAATCATGTACAACATGATAGAATATAGCATGTGGAGATTTATAGGCATTTCATCACAAAGAAGCTTGAAGTTAGAATAATTTCCTTTCTCTTTATAAGATCATAATTGTAGTTGACTGATGTTCTCACCAAAGGAGTGTCAAGTAGAGTGTTTAACGAGTTTCTATTCAAGTTGAGAATGTGTGATATTCATGTACCAAGTTAAGTGAGGCTGTCAAAGATAGGTCAAATATTCTATTACCAAATATTAGACAATCAAATATTGTGTTAGCTATAATTTAGGCATTATTATAATTTATGCAATTAACATTCCTTTAATAGATGAGGAATTATAGGATCTTTATATATATATATATATATATATATATATATATATATATATATATATATATATATATGGTACACTATTATCATAAATAATATATCACAATTATTCTTTAAACCATTTTATAGCACAAGCCTTTTGGATTATAAATGTTTTAGGGGAAGAATTTAACTTATTTTCTGTTTCGTGGACAATGTATTTTTCTCATTGGTGACAAAAAAAATAGTTGATACTTTAGTCCGGTTAATAATTTACGTTTTTCACTAATTTGTTTCCCTGGTTTGGATTTCACTTTTATTTGCATTTCTAAATAAGGGTGAGTGAATTGCAATGTTGCAAATTGTTTACTTCAATTTATTAGCTTGATTTGCTTGTTTGATTTTTTGCTTATTGGTTAGAAGACTAGAGGGGAAGAAATATTCTCAAAACAAGTTAAGGCAATAACCGCTATCATAAACTAGAATTCCTATATACTAAGTATAAAGATATAGGAATTCTAGTGATTATATACTGTCTTTTTTAATAAAAATAAGAATAAAAATCGACAAAAATAAAAATAGATATAGTACAAATAGTCAATCGAGGTACCCTTATTTATGATAAACTTTCCTTCCATTTTTGTTCCTTTAGTGGGTCTAGTATTTCCGGCAATTGCAATGGCTTCTTTATTTCTTCATGTTCAAAAAAACAAGATTTTTTAGATACGGCGGTCAGTAGGGAAAAATATTCTAGATATTTTTTTGAGAGCTGGAAGCAATTGGATGAATTCCCCCTAAAGGTTTACATTTCAGTAGCGCCAGTTGATGAAAATTACTTTAGAAACAAGTAAAATTCTGGGGAGTTTTGAATGATAGTTTTATAACATACAATTGATACTAATATTGTTTTGGTCATTTTTCTTTTTTAAGACTGAGATAATGTAAGAATTTATTTTGTCTAAGTTTAAGGCAGAAGTGCAGAGCTCATGGGTATTTCTTATATATGAGAATGTTGTGTATAAACTTTGAGGGTTATGATTTTGGTATATCTAGATGTCTTAGGACATGGTTCTATTGGTTGTTAGTATGATAGGATTGAAGAAAGGATTGTGTGCCATTCATTATAGTATAATAACTCAAGATGAGAAATTCGTTGCACATTTACTTATTTATAGAACGTGGAGCATGATCTCCAAAATATTTAGTGAACATGTGCATCTTGCTTCTCCATTATTAGGAATGAAAAGTGGCTATTTTTGACTTTGTTATGACATTGTTTGATCATGTTAAGTCAAAAGTAGTTAGAATGAAGATATAAAGTTAAGTTGATCACAAACATGCATGTTCTTTGAAACTGAAAGGAGTTAGAATGAAAATATAAGATTAAGTTGATCACAAACATGCTTATGACATTGTTTGATCATGTTTTCTAAAACTAAAAGCAGTTAGAATGTGCCTAAAGCATGAATAAACAAAATCTATTAGTTGATCACAAACATGCTTATGGCATTGTTTGATCATGTTTTCTAAAACTAAAAGCAGTTAGAATGTGCCTAAAGCATGAATAAACAAAATCTATTAGTTAAAGATAATCAATATTATATATTAGATATATTAAATAATTAATTATTATCTCATAAAATATTATATAATTTAGAAATAGAATAGAATATTATCAGGAAATATATTGAAAATATTTTATAATATATTAAGATATATATATATATATATATATATATATATATATATATATTATTTCATTTCCTTTAAATTTTTTAGTAAGAAAAAACTCAAGAATGAATTACACTTTAGCATCTATGAAGTTGGTCTCAACCCTCTTTATTTTTAAATTGAATATGCAAAATTATGTATAAGATTCTTGTGAAAAAATTCTGTGAAGACTGACCAAACTGCTCCGAACATATACTGTTTACTAAACCTACTTCGTGACTCCATGTTTAGAACTTTTTGTATGCCTTTTGTAGGCTTAAAATACATTCCTATTAAATAATATTTTAGATATAAATGGGAGAACAATTTAAAACATAACATGCTACATATTTTTTAATTTATTTAGTGATTGATGTTTTTCTATTAATGTGGATAAGAGATAAACGTATTTTTTATTTTTAATATTTAGAATTTTATTTAAGTAGTATAAATCTTAATTTCAATATTTGTTAAATTTTTTATATCACTCAATTTTCTTATTTCTACTAATCTTGAAATAAATATTACCATACAAGTGTGAAATGTGTATTTGGTTCAAAGACGGAAGCCATTGGCGGCTTGAAAGTTTAAGTTTTTGAAATTGTACCGTATATTCAACGGGCGGCCAACAATTTTCCACCTTCATGTTATTCACATTGTAGACAACATCTTAATGTTCAACTTCAAAATAATTTTGAGAAAGGAATTATGTGTATAATAAATGCAGACTTCATATGCTCATTAGTTAATCCTCCAGTTTTGGACTAATTAAATTCATTTAGGTGTAAATTTAATAAAATAATTAATTTTACACTAATTAAAAAACTAACTAATATAATTTTATTTTATTAATTTCAGTTAAAATACTTTAAAATTATTTTCTAAGAACTTATTTTTAAATAAAAACCATTAAAAATAAAATTAGAATTAGAAAAATCGTGTTTTAATTAAAACTTTATATATTAAATATGATAAAGTTAATTGTATTTGTCGTTTTCTTTATTATCTCATGGATTTTCTTTTCTCATAAATATTTTCTTTCTCCTAACGTGCATATGGGCCCAACACGTCAGTAAATGTAATTGTCACGTGTTCATGAATCTGCACCTTACTTTCGATCACAAATAAAAATAAATTAATTCGTATTAATTAATAAAGCTATTTATATAATGTTATTTTTTATTAAAATAAATATTTTTAGGCTGCTTCTCCTCAGTATTCAATATCAGGATCATTAAAATTTTAATCAAATAAAGGAAAATTTAAAGTTATTTTCATTTAAAAAGCTAGAAGTAGTTAATATGTATGCTACTTATATTTTCATTAATTACAATGTGATGGAGTATTGATATATAATACCATATTTGTTAACAAAAATAATAATCTTTATTAATAAATAAATAAATAAATTTTAACTATTTTCACATCATTTAATGGTATTTTTTTTTAATTTTAGATATTATATGACATTTCACTACACTGTTATAATATATATTTTATTTAGTGATTTTCTGGCGAAAACAGTAAAAGATTAGTAAAATTTAATTGTTTAAGTGGTGATAATTAATAAAATTAATTACTGGTAGAATAATTTTTGTAATTACATTCTTAGTAAATCAATAAATATACTAACGCGTAAATATCTTAGTAATGGATTTCATAATGAATTAAAGGTTTATAACACAATTAGTAATTAATAATGCATTTGAAAATGATAAATATATCTTATATAGAGGACAAACATTTATATAAAATACAGAACCACATGCAGTGCATGTTAAAAGAAGCAAAATAAAAGATTAATTATGCATTTAATTTTATAATTGGAAAAAAATTGCAATCTTATATTAATTAATTGTACATTTAATTTGTAATGTGAAAAAAAGTAAAATTAACTTTCTGAAAATATGAATCCAGTGTTTCTTTCTATTCTATATTGTTCAAACGCGGTTGTTCTAGTTACGTAATTGCTATGTCTACTTCCCTCACTCTGACGTTCATGAATGTATTATTAAGGTGTTTTTGTTGAACAAGGATGGGACAACAACCTTATGTTTTTAAACACATGGTTTTACAGGTCAACTTTGTACTTCACTTTTGAACATTTTTAAAGATACATGTTTTTCATTGCTTGTAGGAATCTTATTATATGAGCATAGATTGTTTGAAGATTTGCCATAATGGGGTTTCTCAACCTATTTCTTGTAGCTTCTTTCCCGGTTATCAAAGTGTTACTCATTACTGCACTTGGACTGTTTCTTGCACTGGATGGCGTATCGATATTGGGAAATGATGCAAGGAAGATAGTGAATCAGGTTACAAATACAGATTATTCAATGCCCGAAGAAAAAAACATTCTTTTACTTTGTTTGTGACTTTTTCATCGTGCAGTTTGCTGAAAACGATGTTCTTTCTGTGACAGCTTGGGTTTTATGTGTTTTTTCCGTCGCTGGTGGGTAGCAATCTGGCCAAATCGATTACCTTCGAGAGTGTTGTTAAGTTGTGAGTATTGATTTTTAACCTCAGTTTTTGCTTTGTTAATTTACAACAATATTGTGACATTTTTTGTTGTCATTTAGGTGGTTCATGCCCGTGAATATTCTTGCCACATTCATATTAGGCTCGGCCTTGGGATGGATTTTGATAAAAATTACAAGGCCTCCCAAATACATGGAAGGTCTAATCTTGGGTTGTTGTTCAGCTGGTATGAACTCCTACATACTTCTACTTGATTTTTATCCTTATGAGTGATGATAATCATATGCTTGATGTACCCAAAAGTTCGATTTAGCACTTCTGGTCTCTTGCTGCCTGCATTACATTTGCAATGTATTATTTTTGTTAAAGCATCAAACTTTTTGCGTCATTCTCTGTTTTATGCATTGTATGGTTGAGCTCATTTTTTAGATTCATATGAACAGGAAATCTAGGGAACCTTCCTATGATCATTATTCCGGCTATATGTAAAGAGAAAGACAGTCCTTTTGGAGAACCCGATCTCTGCTATCAATATGGAATGTCTTATGCTGTACTTTCTATGGCGGTATGCAAAATGTTAATTTTGAAGTTGCATGTTCTGAATAAAATTAATGATTTGGTGTAATGATACACTTAGTTTTCTGTGAGTACCATAGCAGCTCTCTAAAAATAGTTTTGGTTGTAATTGATGGTGTTAATCTTTTGGATTGGGGTTCATTTGGGTAACTTCAGATTGGAGCAGTTTTTCTATGGGGATATGTTTACAACATAATGCGGATTTGTTCAAGTAGAATCCAAAAAGAAGACACCAGAAGCAACGACATATTGAAGGCTCCAAGGGAGATATCAGAGTCAGACCCCAACAATCTTTCAGAAACACTTATTCCTACAGAAGACACCATGGATGATACATATACCATACTGCTTTCTGATGAAGAACCAGAGAAAAAAGTATGGCTTCTTACTAACTCTCCTTTTTTAAAAGCTATTATTTACTGATTGTAATAAGTCAAGAAGAAAGGAACGGCCTCTGTATAACCAACATACTATTTTAAATACCCCTTGCAATTGTCAGTGTATTTAGAAACATAATAACTTCTAATTTAGGAATGTTCAATTAAACTATTTAGAATTTGAATTCCTCTGCAGAATGCTATATCCCACCAAAAGTTTTACGGTATATCAGTGTACAATTCCACCAACTATTGAATTTACTGTATAAATGTCTTTACTTTTACAGATCTCAAGATTGATTCTCTTGTTTGGGCAAGAGAATTTACCAAATTTACTGTCAATAAATCATGTATATATCACTTAGTACAAAATGTTCAGTTTTAAGTCACATAATCTTCTGTTATTCTTCCTTTGCCTTATGACAATAAATGAAGTAACAATAATGTGTTTATTTTAAGCAGGTTTCATTCCCAAGTAAAATTAAGCACCATTTGAGGGAGATCTCAAGCAACTTAAACTTGAAGTCCATCTTTGCACCATCAACCATCGGAGCTGTATGATTATTAATTTCCTTGGAAATAATTTGTTTTCTTGTTTTCCCTATTTATAAATCACTTGTTATTTTTTTCATCTTAATACTGTTAGAATAGAACTATCCAAAGTAGGTTAATTAAGTGTGTTTATGTGAGTCTCCAACTACATGAGCTTGTTTTGTTTCTGTTTTTTTGACAGATTGTTGGCTTTTTCATCGGTGTAATCCCCCAAATTCGTAATTTCACCATAGGCAATAATGCTCCTCTTCGTGTGGTCGAAGACTCTGCTACCATGTTGGGGTATGCATCTCAAAACTTACTTTTCAGTTACAGAAGATAGAGAAATTAAAAATACTGACTTTAACTGCAAAATTCTTGTTATTGTTTGAGATGATCGCAACCCACTTTGTATCATACATGTGTATGAAACTGTCAAAGTTGGTCAGTTTTTTGACAGGGGTTTGTTTCTTTAATTAATACTAATGTCCTTGATAGGATTAATTATGTTTGGTTCAAGGAAAAGGAGGTTTACTAAAAATATGGCAGAAAGTGAATTGATTTTTCAAGCTGTTTGGTAGAAGAGAAAATGAAAGAAAGATAAGTAGAATTGTTAGGGCCGGCAAGTATACGAGAGAAAGAGACGAGAGAAAGAGATATAGGAGAGAAAAAGAAGGAAACCGAACGGTAGAGAACATGTGCCGAACGGTGGAAATGGTGGAGTACAATGGCCGAACGGTTAATAACAGGGAACGAGCAGACCAGATGATAGAAGTTGGAGAAAGGAAGAGAGAAAGAGGACCGAACGGTTGCAGTGGGGAGCATCCTAACTAACACAGCAGTTAAGATGGGCGGGACATTTATTAGAATTTATGATCGTATCTCAGGATATTATTACATATAAGTTAAATAGGATAAATAAAGATAAAGATATTCTTACCGGATAATCATAATAAATAGGCGTAATTACTTTTATTCTTTACCTTTTCGGAGGGAGTAAGTACGAATAAGACAGGAAAACCTAGGGGAAAGAGATATGCTTTTAATTATTGATTTTTGTAAGAAAGGTTAGAGTCTCAGCAGTTATTGTTTGTTACCTTTGATACATTTATTTTCATTTAATAAAGAGGTCTATTCAGCGTGAGGCAAGTTTAGGATACGTGACAAGAATCATATAAGTGATTGTCATAAATAAATTTAATAAAAAATAAAATACTATTTTAAAGTAAGGACTATTTGGAAAATATACATATACTTCTAAAATAAAAGAAATATCTAACTTTCACTTCTGTGTCTCCTTACATGCATGCAGTGACGCAGCCATCCCTACTATGACTCTGATAATGGGTGGAAACCTACTTAAAGGTGAAACTTTATACTTTGTTAACTCTGGTTTTTGAAATGAACCAGTTCCTTTTTGTTCTTTCTTTGTTGATATGGTTAAAGAAAAGAGTTTTGGCAAATGGGACAGGTTTGAAAGGATCAAGCCCTCCAGTATGGAGCATTGTGGGGATTGTAGTTGTGAGATATATTTTGCTGCCTGTTTTGGGTATGGGAGTTGTGAAAGCAGCTATACATTTGAGTCTGGTGCATTCAGATTCTTTGTATCAGTTCGTCCTTCTGCTTCAATATGCACTTCCACCAGCCATGAATATAGGTACCTACCACTGTTGTTTCATCTGGTTTTATATTAGAAATTTGTGGTCTTAGTAAACCTAATTCTGTGAGCACTTTAATTTGGCAGGCACCATTGCTCAGTTGTTCGGATCTGGTGAAAGTGAATGTTCTGTAATCATGTTATGGACGTATGGGTTAGCTTCAATTGCAGTTACCCTTTGGTCAACTTACTTTATGTTCATAGTCTCTTGATTTTGTATTACTCAATTCATATTAATGGAAAACATGCCTTCATTTTTTGTTATTTAATTAAAATAACATTATTATAATAAAAATCATTGTAAACTCAACTTGCAAATCATAGAGATATTCTCTGAATTTTACAACTCTTTTTTTTCCAAGTTGACTTTTTCTAAAGATTTTCCTAGATATTAGTCCAATCTCCTTAAAAAACACATTCATCTCACTCTTCAAAAATATTTTCAATTTATCATTTCAAGCTTTCGCATTTAGATGCATTATCTTCATGGAAACAATTTTAACTTTTATGGAATGAGTTTTCATCGTTTGACACCAAAGCTTCTTCCTTCATATATGCTTCGAATTCCAGTAAAAACAATTTTCATTATAAGAACAATAAGACATAATATGAAAACCATCATAAAGTATAATAACATCGTTATCCAACATATTTTGAATAAAAATAATAAAAATTGGTTTACATTAACTGTAAAAAGTCAATTAAAAAAAAGTTATTTTAAGTACTCCAAAATAATTTAATGAAAACTTAATTGAAAGTTATCAAAACTTAAAACTTAATTATAAATATTTCAAATTATTGATTTGTATGAGAAAACTTACTAGGTGTCTTGGTATAGATCATCATTAGTATGTAGATGAAAAGGAAGTCACATCTAAAAACATGATTGCTACATATAAAATAAAATAAAAAAGCATAAAAATAATAAAAAAATAATATTTTATTAATATATAGTTGTATATTACAGTAAAACAAATAATTAAAATAAAATTATAAAATTGGTCATTTTTTAAATTTAATCTGTTTTAAATTAAAATAACTATTTATAATAAAATTTACTTAGAAAATAAACAAAATTATCTACAATAAAATTGTAAAAGTTATTTATATTTATTTTTACAACTATAATAATAATACGAATAATAATAATAATATTGATTTTATTATTATAAAAAAATACAAACACATGTATTTTCAGTAATATTAATATAAAATAAATCATCAAATCAATCAAAAATCTCACTTTGATTTTCGTAATTTTTCAGTCACTTCTCCGTCATCTAAATAATTCAACTTTCCACCATTTTTATTTGCTTTTCTCCTCTCCAGTTTCTCAACCCTCGAATCCAAAGCCTCAAACCCATATAGATGATAATTCTTTCTGTCAAATTTTCCTGGAGTTGAATGTAATGGGTCGCAGCCCTTACCACTCACAATGCTTTCAGCTTGTGATTTTGTTTTCTCTAGTTAATCAAATCCAAACTCAGGATAATCCAACTTTATTTTTGAAGCATAACAACGTCATAAAATAAGAAAATGCATCTAACTTAGTGTAAATAAAGGACAGACTGTGGTGTTGATTGATTAATTATTGCGGAAGAAATTGATTTAGTACAAAGAACCTATTCTTAAAAGATAATCCACTGAATGTATAGTCGCGGAGCACTTAGTTAAGCATGGCTATAATCTATCAATTCACACCCTCATAACCTTTTCTGAACCAAATCGTATATGTAGTCTTCTATGAAAATTTGATAATTGGAAGTAAATTATTTCAACTCAAAAACAAATAACAAATTGTATGAAGTATTTTTTTTAATTAGATTACCAATCTACTAATATTTTCAATTTAAATATATTAAACGTAACATTAAATTGAAAAAAAATATGCAAATCCATAACATGAATTGAATTTGCTAAAAACATATTTAAGACTATTTTTAAAAATAATATTTGATTTTTAAAGTGCAAAATAAGTTAAATTTTGTTCATGATTTTCAAAGAAGTTATTGTCATAATCTCAATTCAACTTTTATAATTCAATTTTTATATCTTACACCGAATTTTATACTACATAATTGAAATATGATCCTCACCCATACAACACAGTGAACTTTTTTCCTTTCAATAATATTTTACTACCTAAACAATGTAGACTCTTCCAAAAATAGCAAGGTCTTCGCTTGTCAAGGTTCGGGTGAAGCCAGATGGAGGTTGTCACCACATACAGAAGTGACCATTGCCAAATTGCTCATAAAGACCAAGAATTTGATAGTAACTGAGTTTAACAACAAGCAGCAGCAGGATGAAAGATTATGTCATTTTTCCACGTGACTCTTCCACTGTTTCAAAACAGACCCAAAATTTGAAGAATTGATGTTGGTCTGTAGAACTGATTGGGTCTTTCGGATGTTGAGCCAGTTCATGAAGATTTGGGTATCATCAAGATACCTCCCTACTCGTTCAGTTTCCATGAGCAACATCCACAAGATTTGGGACGTATCCATTCAATCTTAACAGAGTCGTCAATCCCTTCAATGTCTGATATATACTCTCTGTCTCTGGATGTCTCTCATCCAAGGAATAGAATTCCACCACACTATCATTGCACCCAATAACACTACATCCCGGTAATTTCTTGAACCCGGTATCTCTCATTGCAATCTTCAACCGGGCAACATCCTCCCATCTTCCAAGATCCTTGTATATGTTCGAAAGCATGACAAAGTTTGCAGGGTTGTTGGGTTCAAGTTCAATGAGTTGCTCAAGTGCCACTTCTGCTATTTCCACATTCTTGTACATCCGACAAGCCCCAAGCAGTGCTGCCCATATAACCGCATCCGGTTTCATTGGCATCTTCCTCACGAAATCCATAGCCTGATCCATAAGACCAGCTCTTCCTAACAAATCCACCATACAACCATAATGCTCAATCTGAGGCACAATTGAGTAATTATCAACCATCGATTGGAAATGCAGAAACCCATCTCTCACTAACCCCATATGCGTACATGCAGACAAAATCCCAACAAACGTAACACCATCTGGCTTCTCTCCCGCGCTCTTCATCTGCTCAAACAAACTTAAAGCATCAGCTGCATGACCGTGGATGGCAAGGCCATTAATTATGGTGTTCCAAGTTATTATATCCTTCACATCCAACCAATTAAACACATCAAGTGCTTTCTCTATAACCCCACATTTTGCATACATGTCAATCAAAGCATTTCCAACAAACAAGTTGCCCTTATACCCAATACTTTCTGCATAAACATGAACCCACTTACCCATCTCAAGGCCTCCCAATCTGGAACACGCGGACAGCACTGCCACAACTGTGTAATCATTGGGAATGACCACAACATCACCACCTTCCACTTCTTGTTTTGGTAACATCAACATCCGTTTAAAAGACTCCAAAGCTTCGTTAAAGAGCCCATTCCGAACGTACCCTCCAATTAACCCGTTCCAAGAATAAACATTCCTCTCAGGCATTTCATCAAACAGCTTCTCAAACGATTTCACCTCACCGTTACAGGCGTAACCGTTCAAGATGGTGTTCCACGACATCACATCGCGGTTCGGCATTTTATCAAACAGCGCTCTCGCAGCTACCATGTCCCCCAATTCGATGTACCCAGAAACGACGACGTTCCACAGCACCACGTCGCGCTCCGGGGCCAGGTCAAAAAGACGCCTTGCGGAAGCCATGTCACGGCACGCCACATGAGCAGCGATGATCGCAGTCCAAGCGAAGACATTCTTCTCGCGCATTTCGCCAAACACCTTGTAAGCATCCCCGATGGACACCTCCCCTCTCGCGGAGTACATGTGAATCAACGCGGTTCCCACAAAAGCGTTCGACTTAAGACCGCGTTTCACCACCACACAGTGAACTTGCTCTCCTTCTCTAACCGCGTTCGCCTGAGCACACGACTTCATCACCATTGGGAAAGTGAAGCAGTTCGGCGAAGCTCCGGTGCGATGCATTTGCGCGAACAAAACGACGACTTCAAAGGGACACTCCCATAGGGCAAAACTTCGGAACATGGCGTTCCACGTGGCGCCGTTTGGTTGTGCTGTTGTGTTGAACACTCTTCCGGCGTGACCCATTCTACCGAGACGCGCGCACGCCGTGATGAAACTAGGGGTGACGTAATCATTGCCCTGGAGTCCATGGGTGACTATTTGAGCTTGAATCTGGTGCAGCTGCGTGCACCTTTCACATGACCTTAACAGGGATATCAGCTTCTCCTCCACGACTCTTTGTAGTCTCTTCGGAGAATCGTTCACCACTAACTTCCCTATTTTTCTTTGCATTTATAGCCGTGGATTGAAAACACATATCAACGGCTTGTGTATGATGTTGGTATGGGTAGAACACCCGACCCGAAAGTCTGATATCTGAATGTCGTGTCAGAAGAGTACCATTTTACGGAGCACGGAACGTTTGTATCTTGAGGGACAAACTAATACTGTTTTCTGCAACATGAATGGATTAGAGATCAAAGCTATGGTTGCGTGATCAAATTTGTGTCTGTCCCTTTTTCTCTTGCATTATTGTTGTCGGTAACGAATGTACCTGTCCAAGTACTCCTTAACAAAGAATACTTACTATAAACATGTGATGATTTTCGACAGTCATATTCAAAGAACTCTAGTGCATTGGTATCCTCTATTTAATAGTTAATATTTATAAGGATAAGTCTAGATTAATCTTATAACATCTATAATAAAATATATTTAATTAGTTTAGGTGATGTAGCCCCCGCTCCCACACAAAACATTTCTCTTTTTAAGAAATTTGATCTGTTATTTTTTTAATTATTCTTTTCTATATTTTACCATTTCAAAATCTCATCATTCATTGTTATAGCTAAGGACTTAAATATCAATTCTAACTAATCAATTTTTTAATCAGAATAAGTTTTTATTTATTTTTAAAAAAAAGTGTTCTCTTTTTTTTCATGGACTTTTATCATCCACTTATCATTATAAAAAAAAGTATAACTTTAATTTAGTGTGAGTATAGTGAATAGACTATATACATTGTAGGTAGACTCTATATATTCTATCTATAGAATTGGAAAGTTTTAGGCATAAGTTAATCCAAATTCATAACTGAAATGACTAGATTTCATGGTGTATCCCCTCCAACATAAACAAGGATCTTTGTTCACTTTTAGTTTTGACAGACACTTCTAGTAATCTTGCAGACCCATCTTCGGATCAGTTATGCATAACATCTATTAGTTAAAAGAAGATCAAAGAGAATTACGAACTTTTGTTCATTTGAA
Source organism: Vigna umbellata (assembly GCF_029865625.1). Taxonomy (NCBI): domain Eukaryota; kingdom Viridiplantae; phylum Streptophyta; class Magnoliopsida; order Fabales; family Fabaceae; genus Vigna; species Vigna umbellata. Next base: position 85,274,505 of record NC_142165.1, on the reverse strand, counting down.
TGGATTTGGGAAAAGTGATTAAATGGATTTAAGAGAATTTGAAGGTAAATTTTTTATTGTTTATTTAAGTAGATTTGGAGGTAACTGAGAGTGAATTTGAAAGTAAAGTTTGTGAGAATTAGTGTAGGATGATTGATGTGACAGATTAAGAAAAATTTAATTAGAAATCCACTTTCACTTATCTCCAAATCACTCAAATAAACAACAAAAATTTTACCTTCAAATCCTCTCAAATTCATTCAATCACCCTCTCTCAAATCCATTTAAGTGAACAAAATGTTAAAGAATTTATCCAGAACTTATATATTGAATCATTTAGATAGTTAAGATGAAACTCCACCTTTGGTAGAATTCATCTATAATAAAATGTTGCCAAATTGGTTTTAGGATAGTGAAAATGTTGATTAGACTTGAGTTAATACTACGATGATTAAAAAAAATTAAAAACATTTAAATAGGTCGAAATCTTATACAAACCAAAAATAAAAAATAAAAGCAGACCGAAATCTTAACTCCAAAGTTCATAAGACCTTATCACAACCTTAGAAGAATATGTTTTGTTACATATAAATTTGTCTTACCTCCTTCTTTTAATCAACAATTACAATATCTTTTAAAATCATTAACCACTCAATAAAATTCAAAACAAATGAAGGTGACATGGTTGTTAATTTTTTTTTTATTTCTATGGAGGGATTGTGATAAGTTGAAAACATGTTTGAATGTTTGAACTTGAATAAAGTTTATTTAAATAGAGTTTTGAATATATAAATCTGTATAACTTTTTAAGAATAGTTATGAATTTGATAGGAGAAAAACATGTATATGCGTTAAAGGAATAAGGTCAAAAGAAATTTGAAAGAAAAAATAGAATTTAAAACTAAGAAATTGATGAACTTATAAATATTAACGTTTGATTTTCTTTTTATTAATTCTATTTATTAGATCTTCTATTGTTTATAATTGTTATTGATCATTAATAAATAATACTTTTTTAATACTTAATATTTGTTAAGAAAGATTTTTTTTCAACTATTTTTCCAATGACTTTGTCTTCCAATTACATCGCACTTAAATGAGTTGTGGTAGGAAAATTATTTACTTTTTGTGATAACAGTTCTTAAAAATTATATTTGAGTTGGATCTTAAGATGTTGAAACTACAATTATTCAAATTAAATCCATTGTCTTTTAAATATTCAATGAAAATTTATTTTTGTTTTTATAACGGTTTTATTATGTCAATTTATTCGCCAGAATTCCTATTACGTATATAGAAATGGTAGTGTGCAATAAATTTATTACTTTTCGTAATATTTTTAAAAAATAATAACAATAACTCTGATTTATTTGTCATGAACAAAATTTTTACACCGAGATATTATAAAAAGGCTTTATACATGCTTTACATGACTTGCAATATATTTTAAAAAATAAACAACATATGTAAAGACTTTTCACAACGACATTCATTAAAACTTGTGGTAAATTTGTGCAAACATAAGAAGAAGAGGATTGAAAATAAAAAATATTGAAAAGTTTAATATAGTCTTACTGTAAGATCCATGAAAAATATTTATAATAGTAAATTTTAGCATTTTATTAGTAATAATAATTTTAATGGATAGAAAAATGTAAATTTTGGATATAAAATTATAGTAATTCTAGAATGAGAGGTTCAAATTTTTGATAACTTATTTAGGATTTTTTTTTAGAAAATTGAATAGTAAATAGTGAATAGTAAAAAAAAATTAAAAAAATGAATAGTGTCAAAGTGATAAGGAAGCCACGTTGGTGCAAAGAGGATTAGATAGAATTTGAATTAAAATAATATTTTTAATAAAATAAGGAATAGTAAAAAAAAATTTTAAAAAAATGAATAGTGCCAAAGTGATAAGAAAGCCACATTAGTGCAAAGAGGATAAGATAGAATTTGAATTAAAATAATATTTTTAATAAAATAAGGAATAGTAAAAAAAAAACAAATAGTGCCAAAATTTTGGCCTATAAATAGAAATCAGGGGAATGAAGTTTTTGCACCAAGAAGTAGAGAGAATTATGAGAAAAGAAGAAATTAGGAAGTTTTTGGAGTAGGAAGAAATTTTAGAGTAGAGGTTCTGAAGAGTTTTCGGGGAAACAAATTCGGAGCAAGAGAAGTCTGGAATAGAGGTAGGGGAGCTAACCTTTCTAAGCTTTTATGTTATGATATAGTACTGTTTTATTACTATTCATGTCTTGAAATTCTGTGTGAATACTGTTAATGCTTATTGTACATTTATTTATATTGAATTTCTGTGTTAATATCATATGTTGTTATTTCGAATCTGTAGATAAGAAATTTGTTAAAACTAGTTGAGGAACACTTTGGCTAAGGAAAGACTTGGTACTTAAGTTGTCCATTGTGACGCACTTCTCTTTCCTGGAAGTCTACTCGACAAGCTTTTAACTTAATTCTTGTTGAACAGATTATGTAATGTTAAATTATTGTGCAATATATCTAGTTGGAATGAATTCATGTTATTGTGGTAAATACGAAATTATAAACTTTAATTGTGATGATTGTAATTTCTTATATTGGATTTGAATTTATGCGTCTGAACATGATATGAGTATTATGGGGAGATTTCGTAATGGTATAAGATGAGTTGAGGAATGTGAGCATTGTATGAATCTCGTGGAGAGATTCTGTAATGATGTGGTAATTGTGTATATGTTGATGTTGAGGGTCCTGTAGTTGGAGGTTATCCTGATACTCTAATAATCATCTAGTCTCAAGTAGAGAGGGATGAATTATGTGGTGAGAGGAGCAGGAGGTCCTGGTCTATGTGCCGGTTTTGGACATAGTGTTGAGGACTAATCTTGTGAATGGTATGGAGTATTTTGGAAGTGTATTTGTAAGAAGAAGTAGAAGTCATCACAAGTGCATAACCTCCCGTGACCGCTCATCAACGTATCATCTGGATGAGTGTCTTTTGGGTATTGTGGTGTTCATTGGGTATTGTGGAACGAGTGTCTAATAGGAATTGTGATATGATGGTTTGAGGGTGTCTGACATAATTATTATATGATGTTAGCATCAAAGCAATTATGCATGTTTTATAAATGACTTGTTGCATGTTAGCTCACCCTACTTGTTTGTGTTTGGGTATGTACGATGATCGTATAATTCGTTATACGGGAGTAGATGAAGGAATGTCGTCTGATCCCGTACCAATGAAGAAAGAGATCGAAGAATAAGTTAGAAGAATTAGAGTTATAATTAGGAGTTTATAGTTGAAATCTAAGTTTAAAATATGTATAGACATATATCAACTATGAATTTTTAAGTGTGAGATTACGGGATATTACCGTAAATGTAATGTTACAATATATAAATTATGAATTATCCTGTGTGAGATATTGAGATGTTACACTTACTAATAAAATGAAAATGGAAAATACAAAAAGAAAATAAAAATTGTGAAAAAAAGTATTAGAATTAAAATATGAATTTTGATACAGAATATTTGAGAGAATAAATGAAATATTACTGTGACAGATTACCAGCGGTATGTCATCAAATTGTAAATAAAAAACCATTAGACTGAAAAAGAAAGGTTTAATTGCTTCCTTTGTCCCCAGTTTGGTTGAATTGTGTCAAATTCATCCTCATTTTTAAAAAAGTTTCATTGTCGTCCTCACGTGGTGTAAAAGTTTCATTGTCGTCCTCACGTGGTGTAAAAGTGTCAATTGAATCCAAACATAGAAAAAATTTGTGTCAAAGTAGTCATTTTTCCTATATCTCTGTGTCTTCCTTTCATACAATCAAGTACAGATATTCATTTTACCTTATCCAATTTAAGGCTTTTCATAGCTCCAGAGAAGTGACATATGAAAGGAAGACACAGATATATAGGAAAAATGACTACTTTGACACAAATTTTTTCTATGTTTGGATTCAATTGACACTTTTATACCACGTGAGGACGACAATGAAACTTTTTTAAAAATGAGGATGAATTTGACACAATTCAACCAAACTGGGGACAAAGGAAGCAATTAAACCAAAAAGAAATTAGTTAAATAATTTGTCTACAGTATCATCTTATCATTGATATAATGATGATTGAGTTTTGTAATAAAGTAGTATAAGGTGATGTATAATCTATTTTTCAAAAATATTTAAATACAATAACAAAAAATATAATTATATTATTTAATGGTTGATTATTCTTCGCTACTGAGTTGATTGTTTGAGATACTTGTAGTGATTAGAGAATTAGAAATGATTCCTTAAAAATAAGACTTCTTGAAGTAATTCCCTTCATAATTGGGGGTTAGGATATGCCATAGGTATTGCATAAATTGCAACCTCAAATGATGTCATGTAATTGCAACTACTGATATAGTTAACTAGAATAATATTCAAGCGAGATGCAAGCATCTCCATTCTACAAGAGGATTTTGTAAAATTAAATCAAATTTATTTCCAAAGGTTTTAAATTAATCTTTTATTATAAATATATCTGATATAAATTTTATTATAAATATATCTGATATAAATTGTTCTGACTTATAATTGGGAATTAAATTTATAATTTACAATATGACTTGTAACCACTGACTTTGAAACAGCAGAGATAATAAACAAGTGTATTATTTTTACCGCATTCCATTAATTATGAACCTCTCACCCCACTCCATCTTCAAAACTCCCAAATACAGGCTATCCTAAGAGATAAGTGTAATTACCCCATGAAAATAGAGGTCCAAATTACAACCTTATCAAACAATTCTCAACTCAAGGTCTGGATATCCAGCTCGAGCTTTGTGTCGTTCAAATAGACCTTGAAGTGCTTCAACAAACTGGCTATGTATTTTGGCAACCTAAAACAAAGTGAAAGCAATATAAGAGACCAAAAGTTTAGTTATGGGTAACTTTAAATTTCTAAATATCTTGCATAACCCGTTGTTTACAAGAGCCTTTTTTAAAAATAGTTTATCCATATCATGCAAATCTCGGGGATTGCAACCTTTCAAAGTTAAAACCAGTTGGACTTTTATTATTCCAATATTACTTTACTGTATTGGACGCTTATTAGCAAGATCAAAACGCAGACTTGTATAACAAGAAGACGATAGAAGCTACTGGATGCCAGAATATACCTCCTCAGGAGTTGGCTCGGGATTTTTCTCGAGTTCAATTGGTCTACCCACCACCACATGCAGTGGATGTCTAAAGGGTATCGGAGATCTGAAGAAGAGAAAATATAACCCGTGTTAAACATTAGTGCCAAATATCAACTTCTCCGATGTAATTTAAGCTTCATACTGGTAGACCAGTCAAATGATTGCTGTCCAAAAGACAATGATGCCATTCTACATAAAAAGTGCTAAAAGCTAACTGTAAAATGCATGCATCCTGCGATCGAGTCCACCTTTTTCCAGTCACATTCTCAGAAAATATTTTAAGCTGAACCAGACAAAAATGACCTTCCATACCAAACTGATTCTCAAATTGGTTTGACATTTTAGAAACGGTTCTTTTCTATTGTTCCATCTTGTCGGATTTAATTCATTGAACAACCTCAAGCTTGAATTAAGAAAATTAGCTTCATTCATCATGCAAAACCCCCCCTTGAATAGTGAAACTGTTTGAACAACTTCAAGTTTGAATTAAGAAAATTAGTTTTATTCATCATGCAAAATCCCTTTCACTAGTGAAACTGAAAAATAGATGTAAAGGAGATCACTTGCAGGTGGCAAGTTGACATTTAAACGAAAAACATACCCGAAAATTCCCCAAAAATATATTGGGGTGAACTTGACAGCCCTCGAAAAATTCAGAAATAGCTTCCCACCTGGTTTCCACCACTTATAGGCATTTGACTATAGCAAAATTACACAAAAAGGGAAGGGATAGTTTATTTGAATGAACAGAAAAATCAGAAACATAAAGTAGCAACATTAGCGGACAAGGAAATAATACACAGCGACATTTTAGTTTTAACAGTTTTGTGCAGTTAATGTGAGAGTCGGCAAAAGCTGAAAGATTTTTCCTTGAGAATAGATTTGGGCAAGAAATAAATACCTGCCCAAAGCAGAAAACTGGAACCAGGGGTTTGCCCTTCTCCATTGCTATGCGCACAAATCCTCTCCTTGCTTTAAGAAAGACAATCTAGAAAGCAAATGATTCTTAGTATTGTTAACTTGCTTGAATACAAATTATATAAAGGAGTTTCATATTGCAAACCCATTTTATTTGAAACCTTTCTCGGACTATCTTTATAACTAGTAGAAACATCCTTTATTTAAAAAACAATCAGCAATACATAGCACCAAATTATCAAACAAATATGATGTGCTGAGTATATTCTTTGCATGTATTTTTACGTATTTTGTGATTGTACAATGATTCAATTACAAAAGCAAACATACAAAATGACAAGGTGTTTAATTGGTAGATTGGTATCAGAGGGCCCATTGCTATAATCAAATTGAAATGACTTCACAGCCAATGTCAGAATTCAAACAAACAGGACTATTGATCGCACCAGTTTCATGAGGCATATTAAATAAAAGATTTCTTTATTTTTACATTCTTTATTACGACCATCGCAGTGTGCAAACGGGTATGACTTTGCTGCTACTGATAACAGTATCTTGGCTCATTATTGTACATTTATAACATAGCCTAATGGCATTGTGCTCAATAATTCTAACTACGATTTTTTTGTTGGTCATTGTATTTCTATCCAAGTCTAGTGCTTCACATGAAAAGCTTTATCAACCTTGTTCCTTAGCGTAGGGAGAATATGCATAATCCCCAATCTCATATTTTACATTACTCAAATCTCAAAAATCAGGTACACCTTAAGAGTGTTATTGGCAAATCATATTGCCATAGCTGAAACATTTCAGGTTAGTGATCTCAAAATTAGATCTATAACATATATAAAATGAATCAAGAGAATATAATTTTCCCGCCTCTCCATCAAAATTAGATATGAAATATCAGACGGGGAAGAAACTAAAGTGCTAGTTAAGACTATCAAACATGCACCATTCAAATCGCAATGCAGCCCAAGTGCTTGCATAGCAAGAGAAAATGCCTGTACCAACATACTACTCCAATTTGACGTCAGTTATAATATTATATCTAAAAGAATAAACATTTTCATTTACCAAAAAAGGATAAAAATAGAAAATATATATATATATATATATATATATACACTAAAGAGGAAGAGAGAAAAACAATGTACCTCAGAACCATGCTCCATGAGAAATGTTTCTTGAACTCCACCAGGTATTAAGATACAACTGTAGCCAGCATCCAACAGAGCGGTAAACCTTTTCCTTGTCGCTGGAGCCAGACCCAACCAAGTCCATATGTGTCTCAAGAAAGGTGTGTAAAAAACCTATTTATCAAGTGTGATAAGAAAAATTTTAAATTATATCCTCAATAACCTTCTTACAAAACAGGGTCTACAAAAATCTTACCGCATTGCTAGCAAGAACTTTTATTTTGGGAAGAGGCATAAAACCTGTGTTGTCAGCTAATGCAACAACTCCAATTGGAAAAACTGAATGTGGTTCATAGCCAAAAACTGCATGAAGAGGCATGTTGTTGTAAATATTGATGAACTACTAATAATAAAACACAGATAAATTAGAAATCATCACCATAGAGAGATATGCTAGGTTAAAACTTGCAATCAAGTTTCAGATCTAGATAAATCGGTTCATTCAGGACACTTCGTCTTATTTATGCAACGTTCATCCTCTAAATGAATAATTATTTCATTTAGAAATGAATACTTGCATAAATCTGTTTAGAACAATAACAGCAATATCACGTGGCCTATACACACCTCAAACTAGCTAGTTCATTTTCTTGGTACAAAGGGAAAGAAAAAGAGAAAGAATAGAAAGCAACAAAGCTAGCTATAAGAAGCTTGATCCCCTAAGCAAGAATCAAAAGCCTTCAGGTGGTGGAATAAAAAACTCAGCCATCTTCTGATGAGCTCTCATACCAGCAAGGGTATCGGCGACACTGAAAGTAGATACTTCTAATTGCAATTTCTAAATTAAAACATATTATTTATGTCAAACCTTAATTAATCATATTCATATTTGTCTACACATTGAGTTTGCAAATTAGGATACTCAAACACTAACACGATAACTAGTTGTGAAGATAACATTGATTGAGTATATGCAACTACAAAGTTTTAATTGAAAAAACAAATATTAGAGTCCCAAAAGTAAAAAATAAAAAACACTTCAATACATGTTGTTTTGAGCAATTAGAAACGTTTAGTAAGATGTATTGAGTATCAATAATAAGTTTTTATTTAATTTAACACTGCGTAACAGCCTGTTGCCAGAACCCCTCAAGAAATTAAAACGCAAAAACAGTTAGCGAGCACTTAAGACTTCCAATACTACCACCCTATCTAGAACGATCTCCTACAACCATTTTAGGTTATAAGTTACCCTTTTCCGGCAATGGTCGCCTACCATTATGAATGAAGCAACCAAGCAAAGGGTAAGCCAATCTCCAGTCTCAACGTTCTTAAATCAATCCTTCACTTTTCCAATCACCCTTTTTCATTGTATAAAAACCACAGAACAAACTTACCCAAAAAAAAGAATCTGTGTCAAATATCTAACCAATTTTAGACAAAAAAAAAACTATACATAAATATGTGTGTGTCTGCATATATAAGTAAAAAGGTTGTTCCCCACTTATAATAGAACACTATGAGTGATATGATTACAGAACTAGGACGTAACTCAATCTCAAAAGTTGGCTCGTAAGGTGAAGTTTGTCCACTACATATATTATTTTGGTAGTGTCAGTATCACTATCACTGGTAAACAATCTCCATTAGAAGGCAACAAAATTGCAAGTGAGAACAAAGATGCACTTTCATCTAAGAAAAATATTCAGAAGTCAAACTTGAGTGAAGAGTAAGGGGCAAACCATAAGCACGATTGGGATGAAAGGCCTTCATATCTTCCACATGAAGAATGACGGGAAAGTAACTGCAAACGTGCTTGCATATGTACCTGAAACGCACCCAATTTTTTTCTAAAAAAAGATACATTTTATTCGACCAGAAAAGGGATCAAACCCAGTGTCACAAGAAGAAAAGAAAATACAAAAGTTTATACTAACTTAATCACCGCTTTTGATATCAAATTTTCATGCTATAAACAGAAACAAGCACCTGGATAATTTTCGACCGAATTTGCTATTTTCATCAATAGGAATCAGCATCAACACGAGAAGCAAACCTATAAGCCTGAGATAGCATAACATGAGAGGGACCTCTTTCTTAACCTCATTCAAGGGAAGAGTAATAGGAGAGAGAAACGAACAAGAGTGCTTGGCTGAGAGAGAGGACGAGAAGCGTGAGGAGAATCAACCCTGCGTTGAGATGAAAGGTTCCGAGCCACAGCGCCAGGGCAAAAATCGTCTTCAAATAGTTCGATGAGGCGTAACTGAACTCCTCGTCCCCCCTGAAGACCTTCTCTCCATCCGCCGCCGCCGGGCCGGAGCTCCGCCGTGGTTGGTCATTGACCGCCGTCGCACGCTGCATGGTCTGATAGGCAATGAGGGAAGGAGGAAGCGCATTCTTATGAAGGAAGGGAGGGACTTGGTGTAAATTGGGGAAAGTGTAAGGGGTAAAAATGTCATGTGGGTTGGTCTCGGAGTTTCCATCGACTTCTTGTCTCGTTCGTGCATAATTTGTTGTTATTTTAGTTTTTCAGTTTCGTGATATAAAGCTGTAGAAAACATATGCTCATTGATGGTACATGGAAAGGGGTTTCTTGTTCTTCTTTTTTTTTTTATTTTATTATTATTATGATTATCTGTGATTGGACAAAGCCATTTTTGTGTGAAACTGACTTTTCTTATGGCACGAAGATTAATACTGAAAATACACTTCAGTTGTTTTTTTTTTTTTTTTAAAAGAAATTATTCAAGATAGAAGAGAACAAAAACACTACGACAGAATATAATTAAAATATAAATGGATCTAAATTTGAAATTCAATCTACCTATAAGATTTGGATAGGATTTTAAAAACTGAATCTACTTGAAAAGATTATTTCTGCAACAGTGGTAGATAGAACAAAACAACAACTGCAGAACAATCAAGTTAAGCCTATTTATCTTAGCAAGACATGTACCTGAAAGTTTAATTATTAATTATAATAAAAGTAATTCGATATCAAATGTAATAATTTTTTTTAATTTATATAATTTATGGATATTAATGCACCAATTAAAGATTTAAAAAATATCTACAGAATTTAATTAAAAAATATACATAGGTTTTCTATTCCGTAGATACTAGGAATATTTTCTTTACTAGTTTCAATTAATATGAAAAGGTAATTAGAAAATATTTAATATTTCTCTTAATTATTCCACTGTTTTAATTATTTGCTTGTTAATTTTGTATTTATTTTTGTGTAATTCAAATTAAAAGAAAATGGTTAACATTAAATAATATTTAATTACATGATATTACGTAAAATTAGAAAATAATAAAAATAGTAAATGCATTAAAAAATTATATATTTGCTGTACTTTTCTATCATTAAATACAAATCTTATTGTCTCAACCAAACAAAAGTAAGAAAAAAACGTAAGGCTTAAAAGGTAGTTAGAAAAAGTGATAACTTTTCTTTATTTTATTTTTTTCTTTCCCCTTTTTATCATCTTTCATTCCAATAAAACAAGAAGTAAAGCAATTAGAAATTAGAAATCAAAATGCATACAAGTTTAATATTAATATATTATTTCATGGTGTCAAAGGATATATGTGGGTTAACAGCTTCTGTAATTTTTTCAAAGTTCTAAAAAAATAATTGCACTTTATTAATTAATTATTAAGAGTCTATAACTGTCACGGAAGTATGATATTCATGGGGGCCATGGTTGTAACGTGCTCGATTCAGCATCTGACATGCATCCATATCAATTAAATCCACTTTTCCTTCTAAAGTAATTTATTTATACCTACTTTCTTTGTTTCAATTGCTGCTTCACATCAACTATATCACTCGTACCGATTTAGGGTTACATTGATTGTATAATTTCAATATTTTTTATTTTTATTTTTTTAACCTTTTAAAGTTAATTATCATAATTTTCTTGATAAAATAGAATTAATAATTCTTTTTCATTGGTCAAGAAAAATTTCATCTTCTTTCAATTTTTATTCTCATTTTCTTATTTTGGTTGTTGACGGAAGTTTTTCTTCCTCCATGTAAGATCAAAGCAAAAATAATTAATCTTTATTTAATTAGGTATAAGTAATGTGTTTGTTTTGTGAATTAAGTATTATTTTATGGTTCTTAAGTAATTCCTTATAATAAAAAAAGTAATATAAAGTTGTATTTAATTTTTACTTTAAGTATAGATATCACTTTAATATAATAAGTAACTACTTTTAGGTCTAAATAATAATTACTTTTACATCTAACTGTTTTCGAAAGAGTAATAATATTATGAATTTTCAAACATTTTTATAACACATTTTTTACGGAATCCAAATCCTAAAGTCAGGAAAGAAAAAAAATCAAAGGTCCATCTTTTTACCATTGACAACAACTACCCGAACTAAAGAACCACTTTTTTTTATCAAGAGGCACCAAAGATAACACAAATAAACATGTCAGTTGGGACATGAACGTCGATACGAATGAGACCAGAGCAAATAATTGAATCCCATTGATGTTGGAGTACGACAATGTTTGAAATCAGTATGAGCGGGTTATGGAGTGCGATGTGGATATTGCCACTAAAGAGAAAAAATGAAGCACAATGTAAAAAGAAGAAAGAAAGAAGGGGTGATGGTTGAGTGATCTCGTAGAGAGAAAATGAAACTCAATTTGGGAATAAAAAAACATAAGGTTTAATGCTCACGTTTAATGTTTAGGTAATTCCTATTTTCATTCAAATCTCAAATAGGTTTCTTTCTTTTTGGACGTCTCAATTGGGTCATTTGTTTTTGTAAAATTAAAGTAATTAGAAGTTAGGTAGATCCTTATTTTTAGTCAGAATCTCAAATAGGTTTCTTTCTTTTTCGACGTCTCAATTAGGTCCTTTTGTTTTTGTAAGATTGAAGTAATTAGAAGTTTGCCGTAAAAAACAAACCGTTTAAGTTTGGGCTACGTGGCATTGATTAATCAGACATGGCATTAAAAATGAGTTTGAATTGATATTTTTATTAAAAATTGGATTGTACAAAAGTTAAATCAGATGTACTCAAGGCTGGGCAAAATAAAAAATTTAAGTGCAGCGATTGAGAAATCCAAATCAGATTGAGGAAAAAAATTGGAGCTCCGAATTAGGGTTCGTGGGAAAGAAAGATTGGAGCTCCAAAGTAGAAGAATCTCAACTCAAGTTTTGAATTTAGAAGAACCAAGGATTTCCCACATTAGTTTGAAACGAAAACTCTATCGAAATAGAACCCAAATCGAAAGTCGAAAGAAAAGGAGGAGAAGAAAGCTTCCTCCTTACGCCGCAAATCAAAACGGAGAGAAGGAACCTCCGCTGCTGTCACCCGCACCGCACTGCGAGAAGGGCATTCGCGCCCCATCTGCACAAATCCCCCATCAGAATCGTGAAGGAGAAGAGGAAAAGAAAACGCTCCTGAACGAGAAAAGAGGGGAAGGAGAAAGAAGAAGAACGTCCAACGCGCCGCCACAAATCACCACGAACGCCACTTGGTCGCGCCATCTCCACACCGTCGCCGCGCCATCACTGCCGTAGTCGTCTCTCGTTCCTGCGATACCTGACCATACCCCGAAGAAAGAGAAAGGAAAAAATCTCTCCATGTTGCGGCTAAAGCAAAGGAATAGAAAAAGAAAGTGCTTCCAACACTGAAATTCTTGATTCAAGCAAAAGAAACAAACATTTCAAACCCTTGTTTAGGATTCTCGGGAAAAAAAGCCCCTCATTTATAATTTAAAATCAGAATAAAAGAAAATAATTTACTTAGACTTCGAGAAGTCTGATATGATAAGAATGTCAAAGAAAAACAAGAATGTGAATTCCGCATTCCATTATCCATCATGCTTCCAATCGAAGAAGACACTTTTGTTTTCTCCTAGAAACCCTAAAACTCACCTTCCCCTAAATTTGATTTCAATTTCGCAATTGCAGAAGAGAATAGGGCTTTCAGCACTTAATTTAATTTGATTTTCCAACTTTACCCCTACTTAAATTATATTTCTACTCTGTACACTTAATTTTTTAATTCAAAAATTAAAAAAATACAATTGACACACGTTTTCAATGCCACTTAAATTAAAACTACACTATGAGCATGTCACGTAACATGACGTTTGATCAATTTGACGATAAGCCTTTATTTAGTTCAATTTTGACAAAAATAAAGACCTAATTGACACGCCGAACAAGTCGGGAACCTATTTAAGATTTTGGACGAAAATAATAACATACGGAGACATTGAACCAAAACATAACTATTATATTAGTTTTTTATATTGAATCTAATAAGGATTCTTAATTTTGTTTTTTAAATTAAGATATTAGATTCACTAATTCTATGATCGATATAATCGATCTATATGCAGATATTAAATCTGATTCTTCTATAACTAATATAATATTTTTTTCAATATTTACGTTTTTAGTAACATCGTTTTTTATATAAATAATCTTATTGTAATATCCTTGTTTTGAACTAATAATTATAATGTGTTCAATGTATTTTCTAAACTCGAAAAAAGATATTAGAATTTACCTACCAAATCTAAACTATGATAGTACTTAGAATACTTTCCTAATTAAATCCACTCAACGAATTGCCTCTGTTTCATAATATTATATTTAATTAAGATGTATGTATTAAATTTCTTATTTTTATGATTAATTATATTCACAAACGTGTGATTTGAATAATTATGAATTGTATTAAATGAATATAATAATTTTATATTAAATCAATCCAAGTTAAGTATTTGAAATAAAATGCTGACAAACTTGTGATTTGTATGTTTTACGTAATTAAACATTACCTTTATGATGATTATAATATTAAGGGTGTTAAAAAATCCCATTAATTGTAGATTGTTGTGAGCAACAATTTAACTTATTTAAATTAGACTGTTTAATTTAATGATTTAACTTATCTAAACTCATTATTAAGTACCAAAATTAATAATTGGGCTAATTTTGCGTTTTCTTGATAAACCAGCCCAATGACACATGAGGTAAAACAAAATGGAGACGACTACTTCTTGTACCCTTTTTTTCTTGCATCCTTAACTTCTTAAATTTCCATTATACCCTTTGAGTTAATAATATGGAAAATGTTATTTGGACAACAAAAGTTTGACACAATTTTGACAACGGCGACGTGGCAGCTGTGCATTGGCTCAGTGAATTGAAAACAAACCAGAAAAAACCCAAAATACCCCTCACCCCGGTTCACTGAGCCAATGCACAGCTGCCACGTCGCCGTTGTCAAAATTGTGTCAAACTTTTGTTGTCCAAATAACATTTTCCTAATAATATAGGTTGACTTCATTCTGTTACCCTTCTTTCCTAATTTGAAATTCCTACTTCCATCAATAGTGTTGGGAATTTGCCTTTGGTTTGTACAATACATAATAGGATTAGGACTATTGAAAAGCATTTCAATTCAACTAGGCGATTCTTTCAACGATGTAAAAATTGTAATTATTATATTTTGAAAACATTACACTAAATTGTTATATTAATTTAATTTTTAAAACTGAATTGCTTCTAAATAGTTTTTTAGCTAAACTATATTATAATTTATGACTTTGGAAAATATATGTCCACTGGTAATAGTTAAAATGATTTATATAATTCAAATAATTTAGAATTAATCTAGTTTACTCCAACTAAAATGCAATTTTCAATTTATTTAAATTATCATATGATTCAGTATTTTTACATCACTTCTAAAATTTAATTCAACTTTATAATATTTCAATTTATAATAATTTAATTTAATTCATACATTTTGGTGGCCTCTAAACATTGATATACTCGGTGTCCATGCCATGCATTAGAACAAATATCAACAAAATTTACTATACTAGTTTTTTCATTAGAAATTAATGTCTCTATGCTAAATAAATTTAATGTTTTACTTCTAAGGTTGTAGTTTACATATATAAATCAATCCGAATGATTAGAAGATTCAAATGAGAAACATAGTCACTTAGGCCAAAAGAGGTTGGTCTAGTCATAGAATTTTCAATTGAAGATCTGTATATCCAGCTTTAGCTTTATGTCGTGCAAAGAGATCTTTAAGTGCTTCCACGAATTGACTGTGTACTCTGTCAACCTAAAACCAAACATAAATGATGTCAAAGTTCATCTTTGAGTTGTCATTCAAAAGTGTTGCAAACATAATTTTGAAAATCTCTACTGAAACATAGCAACAAAAAAATTGCTCATAATTGGTAGTGTTAACTTTGGAAAACAAGGTCAGACAATGTTAATGAATGAATGAAGTGTGTTAATTAATGTTTTACCTGCTCCATTGTCGGTTCTGGATTTTTCTCTGTCTCAATCGGTCTACCCACCACGATGTACAATGGATTTTTGAATGGTATGGGAGATCTGAGAAGACAAGAGTGATGAATGTAATAACTAGTTTAAAAATCAGTATTCAATATGAAAAGAGAGAGAGAGAGACGCACCCATAAATTCCCCAATAAAATAATGGCATAATCTTGATAAACCTAGCAAGTTTTTGAATTAACCCTGGAACTTTCCACCACTTGTAGGAGTTTGTCTGCATAGATTGCACCAGAGATTTCAGCATCTGAATAAATAGCTTGGATTGAAAATTGATGTAGTTATGAAATACCTGACCAAAGCAGAAAACTGGAACAAGGGGTACTCCCATTTCCATTGCTACCCGAACAAATCCTCTTCTCTCCTTTAGAAACACGATCTACAAATATAATTAACCAACCTTTACATTCAAGAGACAAATAATGGGTTTTTCACCAAAGTAGGCAAATATGCTCTCTTTATTACCAAAATAGGAAAAATTTGACCCAAAGTAAAGTCGTGGGGGACCAAAACGACTTCAAAGGCCCTGCACGACTTCACACTGTGCATAACTACAGTGTTGAAGTCGTGCACCCCAAAAACGACTTCTGGGTCCTGTAATCGATTACATTGATTTGGTAATCGATTACAGAGTGTTGAAATCGTGACCCCCTGCAGGACTGGAAATGTGTAGGCAGAAAACGTACTGGTAATCGATTACGACATTTCGGTAATCGATTACGACATTTCGGTAATCGATTACCAGGTTGGTTGTGTAGCAAGAAGCACTCTGGTAATCGATTACAGGGTTTGTGTAATCGATTACTAGTGTGTTTTTGATTGGTTTATGAAAATGATTTTGCATTTTACATATGTTATGTATTGGTTGTGTTATAGGAAAAGAGAAAATAAATATTAATAAGAAATATTAATAGTAATATATCAGTCATCGATTTGATTACAATTGGGTAAGATTAAGAAATAACTAATGACGAAAAGGACAATTTCCCCTATGATGACCTTCGTTGCGACAGTAAGAGCATTTTTTTGGCTTATCTGGATTGGATTGATCCATTTCATTATGAAGCCTATTTGTAGATGGTCTTCCGGATGCCTTGCATCGCATTTTAGGATCTGGTATGAAGTTTGGACCTGTATACACAGACCAATAATCTTGATTTTGGATTGGGTGAAATTGTACTTCGTATGCCTTGAAAATGTTGTTAAGACTGTATACTGGATTAATTACTTGGGTTAGTGGGATATGCGAAAATGCACAAACAGCAATGACATGATGACATGGGAGACGAGTAGCCTGGAAGTGTCCATAATCACACCACCATTCATTTAGGCTGACCTTGTAGGAAAGTGGAACAGGACGGTAGTGGTGAGGTGTTGAAATTTTCTGAACATCAAATTCAGAATTTTCACGGTTGTAGCGATGAACATGACAAAATGCGGATTGTTGTTGATTTTTCCTAATGATGTCGGCGATTTGTTCAGGATATTGGTGTCCTGCTTGTAGCACACGGTTCGCCTTTAATCCGCGTTCAACAAACCATGATTGTGTCCTCTCAAATGTTGTTATGATGAGAGCACATATTGGTAATGAACGTGCTCCCTTTAAAATGGAGTTGGTGCACTCAGCAAGATTAGTTGTCATATGTCCATATCTTCTCCCTCCATCAAAAGCCTGAGACCATTTTTGTAATGGGATTTTATCTATGCATTCAACTTGTTGTGGGTATTGGTTTCTCAATGCAGCAAGTTTTGCCGTGACAGTTGGTTGCTTGACCTCGTAAGCTGTAATGATGTAATAAATAAATAAATTAAAGAATAATGTTAACAAAATTATAAAAGTATAAGTGTTTGAAGAATGTTTGTAGTAGTACCTAAATATTATTTATAAATATGTAATTTGTTTATAATTTTTAATTAATGAATAACATTTATATCATCATAAACTGTTATCCTCTGATGTTATTATTGCATTCAACTTTATATAGAAATCAATTTTAATAGATAATGCATTCAATCAATTCTAAAGCAAACAATAAATCAAAATTTGTTCCTCCAAACACTAGTAATCGATTACGAAAACCTTGTAATCGATTACCAGTAATTTAATGTAAGGGGTCAAAAATTGGTGTAATTTAATTCATTACCCTGGAGGCTAGTAATCGATTACAGGCTTTCTGTAATCGATTACTAGATAACCACTGTAAGGACTTACAGGATAATTTGTACTCTGCATGACCAGATTGACTGGTAATCGATTACAGCGTTTTGGTAATCGATTACCAGAAACTTACTGTAAGGGTTGTACAGGAGTTGTTGTAATACATAACCACTGGTAATCGATTACAGGATTTTTGTAATCGATTACCAGATAACTACTGTAAGGACTTACAGGAAAATTTGTACTGTGCATTACCAGACTGACTGGTAATCGATTACAACGTTTTGGTAATCGATTACCAGAAACTTACTGTAAGGGCTGTACAGGAGTTGTTGTAATACATAACCAAATAGGCTGGTAATCGATTACAGGGTTTTTGTAATCGATTACCAGCCCAACGCTAGTCTATAAATTCAACTTTTTCTCTCTCCTCACGAACCCACACCACTCCCACTCCAGCAGCGGCGGCTCCCAGCGTCTTCCATCCTCTCCAAGGTCCAAAATCATCTTCTCTTCCACCATTTTCACTTCAAAACACCATATTTTCACTCCCCTTTCAATTTTGTTCAATTTGCACCGATTGGATTTTGAAATGGCAGAATCTTCAAAAAGGCAAAGAGTAAGGGGGTCATCTTCTACAAGTGGGGGACGTCGCCGCCGTCAACCTTCACCGGCAGAAAACTCACCGTCACCCACACCACCACCGTCACTCACTGCTGAACACCAAAATCTTCAATTTTCAACTCCTGCACTAGCCCAAAGGTATTTCTCCCTATATAAAGACCGCCAAATCATTGAGCCAAAATATCTAGATGACGATTATTTTGAGAGCCATAGTTTTGAATTTTTTGGCATGCTCAAAAATTTGGGATTGGATGAATTTTGCTGTGATTTTGCTCCATATTATCCTGATTTGGTACGTGTGTTTTATAGTAACCTCAAATTTTCTGAAAATGGAACAATGAAAACTGAGGTGAACAATGTCCAAATTATTATCAAACCCAACATTTTTGCTTCTATAGCCGATCTTCCCTCTGTTGGGTTGCCCTTTGAGGGGAAATTATTTGAGGATTGGGCCAATGAATACAATATAGACGTAGCCAGACAATTAATTTGTTTGCCACACAATCCCCTACTAGTAGAATTCTAGCAGGGAATATGACAGCTGAGGCTAGAGTATTACATTATACTATATGTCGTGTTTTGTTTCCACGTGTTTCTAACTTTGCACAGGCAACCGAGGAAGATCTTCTGATAATGTGGATTATAATGATGGCAAAACAGATAAACTGGACCCATCTCATCCGACATAGGATGAAGAAGGCTTTGAGGCCAAGTGCTCCTTTACCATATCCAACTTTGGTCACCCGCATCCTGGAACATTTTGAAGTTCCACTAGAGGATGAAATATCTGTCCCACCTACTAGGCATTGGACAATATCAGGAGGAGTCATACAATCATTTGGATTGACCCAAAATGCTGACAACAGATGGGTGCACAAAAATTCTCCTCCTCCACCTCAACCTCAAAATCAACCACCTCCTCAACTACAAACTAGTAGATTTGATGATGTCATGAGGGGGATAAACGATCTCCGAACATTTGTTGGGGACAGCTTCAATACACTCAATGAAAGCATGAATGCAAGATTTGAACAATTGGAACTGAACATGGGTGACCGCTTCGATACTATTGATGCTCGAGTTGAGCATGTGGAGCACGACATTGAGTATCTGCGTCGTCATTTTGGTCCACATGGTGGATCATCTTCCTAGATGCCTTTCAATTTGTACTGTCCTTTTCTTTTAATTTTAGCTTGTTCCTTATGTAATGCACTTTTAATTCAATAAAATACTACAAATTTCATTTCTCATTTCATCTTATGATTTTCTCTTATTTCTATTACATAAAATCATATACTCTTCCCATACAAAACAATACATCACAATGTAATCAACAACAATGCGTGCTTACACAAATTCATATCAATACACTTAATAAACTTCAAAATATGCACCACAATTACAATACAAAATTTCAAAAACCAACCAAAAACACACTGGTAATCGATTACAACAACCTTGTAATCGCTTACCAGAATGAATCTTGCACCAAATACAACCTGGTAATCGATTACAGAAGTGTTGTAATCGATTACCAGTGCGTTTTTGGCATACTTATTTGAAGTCGTGCAGGGTGGTCACGATTTCAACACTCTGTAATTGATTACCATTACATTGTAATCGATTACGGTCATCAGAAGTTGTTTTTGGGGTGCACGACTTCAACACTGTACATATGAACAGTGTGAAGTCGTGCAGGAGGGGCACGACTTCTTCAATTGAAGTCGTTTGGGCCCCACGACTTCTCCATTTTCGTAATTTTGGTTGAATTTGTCCATTTTGGTAATATTATAGACAAATATGCCTAATTTGGTACAAAGACCCAAATAATGAAAACAGTAGTATAGGGTGGAGAAAAGAAAGACAAGTGTACCTCAGAATGGGGCTCCAAAAAAAGTGCTTCTCGAATTCCACCAGGCACTAAAATGCAACTGTAGCCAGCTTCCAAGGAGGAAATGAAATTTTTCTTTGTGACTGCAGTAAATCCCATCCATGTCCATACGTGTCTCAAAAATGGTATATAGAAAACCTGTTCATAGAAGAAGTTAGCATCGATTCTTGTTAACTTTTTTCACTCGAGAGTCTTAAAAGTAGAAAGAAACCCTTACGGCGCTGCTAGCTAGAAATGTTGTTTTTGCAAGGGGCATGAGACCTGCGTTTTCAGCAAGTGCAACCATGCCAAGTGGAAAAGCTGAGTGTGGTTCATAACCAAACACTGCACACATCAGGCCATGCTGTTGTTAGCAATTACTATCAATCGTTTCATCACAAAAACAAGTTTTTCTAAGTCACTATACTTAATTAAATTACGTCAATCACAATTTATTCCAAAAACAGAACTAAGCCAAATCAATGTTTTGTCATCAATCTTAGGAATTTAGGTAACTAATGTAGGAAATGAATTGTTGTTGTAAGTTGAAGTGCACACATTATCATTGTATGCTTTTATGGATTTATAGAAAGCAAATTAAATGTCCATGAAGAATAGCGTATGGAGTGCATTAACTTTCTGACGTGACGTTTCAACGTCAGGTTAAAAATTTGGAAAGAAAAATGTTCAATCAGAATTGAAACTATGTCTCATACGCTGAAAATAAATATTGTAAAATATTCTAATATGCTAAATAAAGAACATTAACATATACTTTTAACATTAGTTTTCTTGTAATATAAACTTTGTCACGTCCTATGTAATGACTTTTTTCTCGTGCAAGTTGCACTGCTTTATTTATTGTTTTTATTTTGATATTTCAGTAATTAAAAAATACTTTATTAATAATGTAATAGTATTTATTTGCAAGTAACTAAGAAAATTGTATAATATATTACACTTATAATCCATTATTTGAAATATTCTTCTTAATTTAATACTAAAATAATATGTACTACATAAATTTAAAAGGTTATCTTAGCAAATGAGATAAATCATTATTGTTAATTTTCAATATAATGTCAAAGAAGCTGTTTTAATATTAGTTATGATATAATAAATTATCAAGATATTATAGATAGGTTAGTTTTTTTTTTCTTTAATCACATAAGGAATTTAAACCGGTATTAACATCTCATCTAAGAAACTAAATTATTATCAAAAGAAAAAAAAAACAAAAGCACAATATATAAAATATAATTATTTGACAGGATGATATTACAATTATGATTGGATAATATTACAAGTATTTCCTGTACATTCATCTTTAAATTTTATATTATATAAGGCGACAAGTTGCTCCAAATTAATTTTAAAATAGTTAGATTTCTCTCTTAAGTTTCCTTCATAGAGAGTGACGCATCCCCAACCAAACATCTTTATGGGAAAAAAATTATTTATTACCTAACAAATAAAAAAGCATCATAGCACCTACCTAAAAGAAAGAAGAAAGAATATAATTTGTTTATGATCTAAAATAGAGTACATTGAATCAAATATTTAGTAGTGTTTTTGGTGTAAGTGTTAGAAGTCTGACATCAACTAGATATAAAATCAAATTATAATATATAAGTGAGGTGCAAACCTTATCTTACAAACTGATTTTGTGGGATTGAGTTAGACTTAAACCTACCTTCTAAGTCTCTGGAGTTGAGTTAGGCTTAAAAACTCACTTTTTAATATATAAATTAATTTCATTTATAAAAAAAATCGTAATCTTTTTTAAATGTTTATAAAAAAATTAGTTTAAAACGTGGATTCTTATTTAACTCAAACCGTAATGATGAAGGTACTTTTATGAAGTTGAGAAGGATTAAGTATTGTAAGTTAGAATGATAACAGAGTAGGTAAAACATAAAAAAATGTGAAAAATTTAGTGGATGGATAGATACAAACCATGAGCACGATTATGACGAAAGGCCTTTGGATCTTCTAGGTGAAGCTTTACGGGAAAATAGGAGCAAATGTGCTTGCAAATGTATCTGAAATTTAGCCAAAAGAAAAGTTCCCAGATTAGTTTTAAAGTAAAACTGAAAAAAGAAAGAGAGAAAGACAAAGATTATACTTTGACAATTTTCGACCAAACATGCTGTTTTTGTCGACAGGAATCACGACGAACAGGAAGAGGAAACCGAACACCCTATTATGAAAATTGTGAAAGGCATTATGTAAGATGATGAAGAAATTGAAGGCAAATAAGAAAATAGAAGACTAACAAGAGTGCTTTTGAAAGAGAAAGGAAGAAGGTGGCGAAGAGGATGAAGATGAAGTTGAAGTGAATGAATCCAAGGTACAGCGCCAGTGCTGGAACAGTCTTCAACATGTCGCATGATTCAGAGGACTTTTCGATTCCATTCCACACTTTCTCCATGCTTTGTTCTTTCCACTGTTGTAGTGGGTTGATATGAAATAAATGATGAGCGTTACACAACACTATAATATGAATATAAACAACCACACTCAAAAGGATAATGGGAAATGACTTTCGTGCCCCTTTTCCTCTCTCTCTTTCACCCACAATCTTTCGTGTATCGTTTTCTCATCTGACCTCAAAGTACAAATTGAGTAAAGTCTGAAACTTAGGTAATGATGTCGTCTTCTTTCTCCGTTTTAAACTAAATCAAACTGTTTATCAAGACAATTTATATATATCTACCTTCGACAGTTTTATAATCAATTATAAGATTTTGGATTTGAATTATAAGATGAGATGACATGACAGTATTGGATTTGAATTTTGGTTTTAGAACGAGCCAAATAAAAAAAATGAAATATTTAACCATCGTATACAATATGTCGTTAATCATATAGTATGTCGTTAATCATTTAGTATATAGTATGCCATTAATTATTTAGACGATGTAACATCCCAAATTATATAGAAGCATATAATGTAGTAAGTCCACATTTTAATATAAGAGAACAGTGAGAAGTAGATTGTAAGTAAAGTATTAAAGTTACAGTCATCACAAAATAAATCCATAAATCCTCATTTAAAACTTAAACATAATAGAGTATTTCAAAATGATAAGGAACCACTAAGAGTCCTAACTAGACTAAGTTGCAACATCGTCTCCTCCAAAGCCTGCTTCAGAGGCACCTTATCCACCTCTGCTCACATCCAAGTGGATGATCATTGCAAAAGAAAAACATACCCAAGCAAAACACAAACACAGAAGCAAGGGTGAGCTAGATATACAAAAATCATGCTATAACAGTCACAGACAACATGCAAGTAAGGACAAATATACTACACTACACAAACATGACTTGTTGCACTTTAAACTTGACTTGTCCGGACTTAGAATGTTTGCCGAGCTATGGCGGGTCATGCACTCGTGGTGGCCTCTACTGTTTTGCAAAGCCATTGCCAATGGGTTTCACCCTACCACACTCATGAGGTTAGTCCGTTATCACTCACCTTGGGCCATATTAGAAGCACCCAAGACTAGGACCTCCTGCTACTACTCACGACATGATTCAATCTTCTCTACTTGAGAATGATTTACCATTGTAGTTTCAGGACAACCCCCAAGACTGAGCTACCATGCAAATCATTTTAAACACTAAGGGCACCACCACGAATTTTCTCCTTGAAGATCATGGAATTACGTCTAATAATATAGGACACCACCATGTAACCTCCCTTTGAGATCGGAATTACGTCCAATAACATAAGGCACCACCATGTAACCTCCTTTGAGGTCCATGGAATTACGTCCATCAACCATACTTTTAAAACCACATACTTTCAATCACCAAACATGTTTCATACTCGCATACTTTTAATATAATCACATTACCACCATCATACTATGCATTCCAAGCATTCCACACACTTAATTCAACCAAAAAGAGAACAAAAGAGAAAACTGGACTCAAAGGATTCGCACAGCGCACCCTCACTCGCAAGGCGAATTAACTCGCTGAGGTGCTGTACCTCATGTCTCACGCACAACGCACCCACTTAATTTGCTATGCGAATTAACTTGCTGAGGCTACAGGCCTCAGGTCTCTCGCATAGTGCACCAAGGTCGCTATGCGAAAGCTCAGACAGAGAGCACACCCCCAAACCCTCTCGCTTTGCGCCCATCTCGCTCTTCGAATTAAAAGGGCAGTGGTTCCAGACCACCACCAGTCGCATAGCGACATGATTCGCTAGGTGAATCCACAAACAGAGAGAAACACCCTCTGGTAATTCGCACAGCGCAACTCGCACAGCGAATGACCCAGACAGTGAGCACTCTCTACAAGGACTCGCTATGCGAGACAGCTCGCATAACGACACTTCATCATATGCAGAACGCAAATTCTGCAGAATCATACACTCACACCAGCCCTTACCATTTCTAGGTCTCTTATCCAATTTCTAACACCCCTAATTCCTGTATTACACCTAATTAAACTTGTATAGATGATTATAAACATTCCTACTACCATTCTAAAGTGATTAAGTCTCAATTCCTACTCTAGAACACCAAAATCAACAACTTAGAGACCCAAATCCAATTTTATCAATTGTAACTCGTTTTAGACCATTTTGTGGTTCCTAACAAGTCAGAATTGACCTATCTGAGCTACCCAAACAACACAAGAACACACAAGACCTCCAGTGCCCAAAATCACTACCTCACTTCCTCTCAAATGACCTAAAATCCTAATAGTTCACTCAACACAGTGTATACTCCCTTACATTCCCTCTGAATCCTCATTTAGCAGAACCCATACCTTAAACATATCAAATTTCAAACATCACCTCAGCCCAACCAAATCTACAGTCACAAATTTCCAGCATATAGTTCAGTTCATACAGAAAATCTCAAAAATATAATTTCAACCCAAATAGCATGGTCACACAAAGATCATCACATTTACACAATTCATAACAATAATTTTTAAGAAAACCTAGCTCCCCTTACCTTAGAGTAACTTGACTGAACAACTCACAAGGACCCTTCAACCGAACCTTGAGTTGTGAGAACTCAACAAAACCCTACAGAACACCACATTGGTGACAGAACTTAGAGCTAGAATGGAGTGGAAAAATTGAAGAAGATGAAAGCACAAGACACATGCAACTAACAGAGATTTCATGTGCTAGTTCAAGGACAAAGAAGAGGTTGCATGGAGGGACTTACCAGCTTAGAACCCGAAATGAATCGGTTAGTTGTGAAGCCCTTTACGTCGCGGATGTTTGAGTGTCACCTAATCAGGAATCCACTGGCTCAGTAAAAAGAGATTGAAGAGAAAAGGCAGAGATGTGGTAGAGAGAAGGCAGAGAAAAAAAAAAGAAGAGCTAAATTTTTAGAGAGAGAGACAAAATGCTTAAGCTAATGGGCCAGGATGTTTGAAATGACATTTTAAAGTCTGGTCCTATTAACTTAAGGCACATTTTTGCTTCATTTTTAACTCTATTTTTCAGGTCTCACAGATGATATAATGAAAAAAAATCAAATTAAATATTATGAAACTAAAATCAACGTTTTTCAAAATAAAAACTATTTTGAATCAAGCTATAGAAAACAAAAGAGTATTTAAACTTTAATAAAATATTAATAAAAGTGAGAATCTTATAAGATTTATGGAAATCCTAAGGTAACAATGTCATAATAATGATAAAATATTCTTCGAAACAAATATTTTTCCCACCGTTAAATAAAATATTAACAAAAATTGAGAACTCGTAAAACTTTTGTATTAAAATAAAAATTATGAAAAGAAAATACACACATAGAATTTATATAGAATGCCTTTGGTCATTAAAAATATTTAAATATTTTTATAAAAGAAGTCAAAGTGACGATGGTGATCCGCATAGAGAATAGTTTTTAATTTGATTCTAAAACAGTGTAATTGCCCATAAAGTACAAAGTAAAGGTAATTTGTATTTAATGAAACAACAAACAAAAGGAGTTTGGTGACGAATTCCCTCATCCTGTCTATTATACAAAATATTTGAAACACATGTAGCATTCTTCAATTCTTTTTAAACAATTCAAAAAAATATTATTTAAACCATAATGACATTTTTATCCTCTACATTAAAATTTAAAATAATATTAATATTTTCTTAACATAAATTAAGATTTTCTTTATAAGTAACATTCAATTTAGAATAGTTTTTTTTCAATTAGGAATTATGTATTTTTAATTTTTGGAGTCAAAATTAAAATTTTGAAATTAAATTTCAATACCAATTACACGTCTTGTATGCTTTACACTTTTGTATATTTATTTAGTTTGTAATTTATCTTTATATTTAAATTCTTACTTAGTTTTGTGAGTATATTTTGTATTCAGTTTACCTTGATGTATTATTTATATATAGGCTCAAATACTCTTCAAATGTTTAATGTGGTTTTTATTTTAATAAATGATGTTCAATTTGATTTTTTTATAATGTCATTTAAAGTGTTAATGGAAGATGTAAAATTCGTGTCATGTGTCAATTTGTGAATTTTAATTTTTATATTTTTTATTAAATTTTTTAAAATATTTTTAAAATTAGAAGAAAATTTCTTCACTATTTTTAAAATTAGAAAAAAAATTCTTCATTTTTTCTTAGAAGAAAAATTCTTCATTAAAAAATTATTTTTAAAATTAGAAGGAAATTTTTTTAAAAAAAAATATAAGAAAAATTCTTTATTATTTTTAAAATTAAAAGAAAAATTCTTCATTTCTTTTAAATTAGAAGGAAACTTCTTTAATATTTTTAAAATTTTAAGAAAAACTCTTCATTATTTCTAAAATTAGAAGGAAAATTCTAATTTATTTATGAAATGTGAAGAAAAATTATAATTTATTTTTAAAATTAGAAGGAAATGTCTATATTATTTTTAAAATTAGAAAAGAAAATTCATCATTAGTTTTATAGCAATTCTATTATCTTTTATATGTAGAAAAATCAAATATAAATATAATAATTATATTCTAATATTATAGATAGAGTTGATTTAAAAATAATTAAAGAAAAATTTAATAAAAATATGAATTTTTATAAAAATTAAATTTAGTCTCAATTTAGAAAAAACAAAATTGGACTGAATTAAAAAAAAATTAACAAAAAATATCACTAATAATAATTAACATTAAAAATATTAAGTTTAAGAACACAATATATAAATTAAAATTAAATTTTATTTTTAATTGTGTTTAATAGAAAATATCACTAATAATAATTTATACAAAAAATAATAAAATTTAAAATAAAGGAAATTTTAATTTTGCATTTAAATAATTAAGTAATTTAAAAAACTAATATTGGAGAAATAAAGTTTAATATATTGAAAAGTGTTTTAATTTATTTATATAACATAGTGAGTACTATATATAGTTGTAATTAATTCCCATATATTAATTTAACTTAATAATTATTTTTAAAATTTAATTTGAATAAAAACTGTTGTTAACAGCAATTCACTTAAAAGTTAGTATAAGATAATCTTTTTAAATAATAAAAAAAATTCAAAATATTAAATTTTAATTTACTGTATTATAAAACAAACATAGAACTCTCCAATCGTGCTGCACCGAAAGGGGGCCAGAGAGTCGGTAACCTGAGATCGGCTAAGATCGAATTGAACTTATAAATGAAGATTGATAATATAATTAACCTGCTACTTATCTTATTGCAGTTAACCTTTTCAGTATGAAAAACACAACCTGTATGTAATATTATATATATCATTGACTGAATTCAGAAAACATAACATGTAATCGTGATTTCCACCTAGTACAAGGATGCGTGGCAACATAAAGCTGAAAATGAAACAAAACAAAGCTCTTATTTGTTATTCATGGGAAGCCACAAACTCCAAAGTTAATTCCTTTGTGGAAGAAGCATAGATTTTGGTGGTGGTGGTGGTGGAGCTGAACGAAGAACAGCCTCCTCACAGTAACCCTCCAATACATCAGTCTCTTCATCGGTGAACCCCAGAGAGGCAACAATGTTTGGCCAGCAATCATGTCCAATCACCTTTATTGCTTCGCAGCAACCATGTCCGAGGTAGGTCTCACCATTCAGAAAAAATGTGACAATTTCGCCACTGCATGCTTGGAGTTGCCACAGTGAGTCCCAGCAGTTGGAAGGTTCACCCTCAAGCTTCAACCGAACCAAAAGGCTTGAAGAGGGGTTGGACATTGATCTTGACTCAACCATTGATGCTGAGAAGACCAATGCAGCTACTGTCACAGAAGAGAAAAGGACAAAGAGGGTGTGAGTGGAAGCCATTTTAGTCTAAGCAGATGATCAAAATGTGTTGGAGAGGATGATTCTTAACAAACCTTGGTTGGGATTTATATACAACATGGATTTAGTAACGGCTGCTGTGAGGATATGAAGAGTGTCAAAATAATTAACTTATTTCATAGTGGCTACATAAGGGATAATTTGTTCAATAACTTTCTTTATGATTTTTTATGGACATTTCTTTATGATTAACCAATTCGTAATTAGTCCTTTGAGTTCTTTGGTCATTAAGATGGCATAAGCAAGGGAATTATAAATACACTTGAAAACCAAGAGTCTGCAAATTTACACATTTGTTAGACAATAAAATCCACTATAATTTGAATGTTATTTTTTAAATTTGATTTTCGTTTAATCTATTATTATAATTTTATTAAAATTTCCTTGTCCTTACTTATATCTTAGTTAACTCTTTACTATTTTTTTTATTGCAAAATTACTATGCATATTTTTCCTTAAGTCTCAGTAATATAAAAAAAGAAGATTAAGCTTTACTTGCTGTTCACCACAAAAAGGAAAATGTAAGAAAATGTTTGTATAATTTTAAATAAACTAAAAAAATAATCTTTTATTCCCTTTTCAAAATGTGAATATTGTATTGGATAATGATACTTTGACAACATTTTTTTGACAATATTTTAATATCATCTACGTGTCATTCTGTTATTAGTTCAAAATTATTGCACAATCAATAATAATAATCATAAATATCAACATGGACAAATCATAAAATGACACGTAAATGGTGTTAAAATATCGTAAAAAAATGTTATCAAAGTATTTGTATTAGTTGTCATAAATAATATACATAAGCATGGATGGGAGTACAAACACGGAAACTCACTCCATAAATTTACACAGTAAAAGTTTTTTTTCTGTTTATTTTACATTTGATTCCAAAAATTTCATTTCCTTCACTCTTTTACTTCAATATGCACACTTTTTACAAGAAACAACGCTGTCAATATACTGCAAAACCAACTGCATTCCTCATCTTCTTCTTTTCTTTTACTAAGATATTCCCAGCACAGAGTCAATCACTATGAAAGTAATGAGATTTGTTTAAGAGATTGATACTTTTCAACTTATATTAACTTGAGGAACAAATCTCTGACAACAAATTTAAAGAAAAAAATCATGTGTCAACCATGCTGCATTGCGTTGGTACTTCATTCCTTGTCTAACTCAACTTGAATTGGTTGCAAGTTTTTCACAGTTGGCATATATCTTGAAGCTGCAAAGCCATAGGATGCTACAGTTCCTACAAGAACAGTGAGGACTGCAACAAAGAGTTGAACATTAGCAAGCAGTTCAGCCCGAACCTCACTCTCTTTTGCATGGCATGTGATATGACTATCCTTGAGCCTACAACCAGAGGGTAGCATGGGACCATAAAGAACAAATGCAGTCTGATAGAACCAGATTCCTTGCAGCGTTATGGCAATGCCATTACATAAATCTACTGGGAAGCTGGTAGACAGAAGGGCCCCTGCAATTGAAGATATAATGCAAAGGCCAATGAGGAAAGCAAGGAGGACATGGTAATATCCCTCAAGGCCTTTGTGTGTTGTTGAGTGAAAGTAGAATAGAAGATACTCTGCACAGAATGCTGTGGCAGCAATCAAACAAAGAGCACTCACCGGCAAGGGAAGATATCTACACAAGAGAATCAAGAAAATGAGAATGGAAAAGAGCCAATAGGTTATAAAGCAGCAGTTAACAAATAAATTAAGATTTAGGCAAACATAGACATTTGGAAATTGAACAAACTGGCAAGTATCAGACTTTCCAGAACCAATTTCCAAAATGCACTCAAGCACATACATGCACACACGGGCAACATGTAGATAATACTTCTTATACATATTTCAATTCAGGGATTAATATATTGAAAGAATTAACATTTCCTAGATGAATTTAAGTAACACAAATTCTGCCAAATAGCATCACAAATATCTTTGTGATCTCCTTCCAACAGCATATGTACAATTGTACTAGTTATAGGTTTAATTAAGAACAATTGAGTGAAGAAGATATGGCAGTTAGCACTAAACTATAGGAGAGAAAACAGTCATGCAATAAAAGTCCGATGATATCCAGACTCGTTACTAAGAAAGTGAACTAATTGTCCGTTAGAATCTTCAGAAGCATACAACAAAGTTATCTGAAGTCAGTTCAAAACACTACATGAATAAAATAACCAGTAGCTCTCAAGCAGGCAGGAAACTGTTTTTCAGTTTTGTTTAAAGGCAACATATTTTATCACAAGAATGAAAGGGTGCATCGTTAGGGACTGATTAACAGAAGCATAAACTTTCGTGCTATAACGCAGCAGATAACTCTAGGTGGCCAAGAACTAATTATATAATAGAAAATCAGAAGAAAGAGAACCGGTACGTTCCTAAAAATTCTTAGGGACATTTTCACCTTCAGAGTTAAATAGCTCATACTGTGGATTTAGTGAAGCTTTTACCATGGGACATTTGGGTTTTCACTCTCAATTTATTTACCTATTCAATCAGAATGATTTTTCTAAAATGAAATTGCATACTATCATTTCCATTTGTCAGTGCATGGTGAATAAAAAATGTTACCATCATGAGGTTCAGAAAAATGTTGGATGAATTGGTACCTTCATGTCTACTAAAATGTGTTTGAGAAGTTAAGAATTGGATAATACAGAAAGAATTACACTACACAGAAGAAAAAACATCCTAGTGTGTCATGCAATCCTATCACTCATTCACCATCAACATCTTCAGGTCCTATAATAATTGATGAGGACATGGATAGGAACGAAAACCCTCCTTATCTTGTTTGTAAGAGGTGCAAGTTCTCTGCTTACTTCTTTTCCTCAAGTTACTCTTCTCCTTCAACTCTTTCCTTTCTTTGAGTTTTCATCTCTTGCTTTCTTTGGTTCACTTTCTTTGCCTAACCTTTGTCATCCAAACAAACACCATCAAAAACCTCCTTCTCCAAACTCACCACACCCTTGTGACAAAACACCAGCAAAGATTCTATCAAAACATCATTTAACCAAAAGTTCTTGGATCGAACTTGACAAGCAAGCTTTGATCCCAAAGACCGGCACCTTATCCTCAAGAAACTGAAAAGAACTTGATCCAAACCAATCAAACAATCCAAAAACCATCCAAGAAACTTGAGTTTCCAAGGTAGAAGTTGGAAGTGGACTGCTCTCTCTTCAAAGCAACACAGAGAATGATATCAACACCCTGCTTTATCTTCTGTTTAGTTTCCAAAGTAAATCAGATGGAATAAATTATTAGGACCTTTTTAACCGT
This sequence comes from Vigna umbellata, assembly GCF_029865625.1. Lineage (NCBI taxonomy): Eukaryota > Viridiplantae > Streptophyta > Magnoliopsida > Fabales > Fabaceae > Vigna > Vigna umbellata. The sequence continues at coordinate 85,242,661 of NC_142165.1, read as the reverse complement.
GACTAGAGACACATTCAAGCAGAGCTGCAGCATTCATTGTTTTTTACATTAGAATAAATTATTCTTAACTGATGGCTACCAACAATTTAACATTCCATTAGCAACATATTCGTTTTCTTAACAGGCTCTAGAGATTGTTAACCCATTTTGCAAAAGAAAATGCCAGAAACATAATAAGAAGAAGAGAAACAACTTAGCTAACTTATCCCTTCCGATAGCAGAGTAACAGTATTATAGATTAAAAACATTAGAATCAACCGGCATTCAATTTTTCAGACCAGAAAAAAAGGAAGAAAAACAGAAAAAGAAAGATTTGTGTCGAATAAGGCATTGATCTGCCTTGACTAAAAGATATGGGAAATATCTATTCTTAACCGATGGATACCAATACTTTAAAATTGAATTATACAACATAGGTGTTCAATATTACATGTATTGAAGAATGGATATTGGTAATGAATTTTAACAAGAAATGACCCACACAATAACAATAAGAACAAGAGCAAAAACTAACCGTGTCTTTTCCGAGAAGAGGGCAACAACACCATAGATAAGAAACATTAGAAGCATTCCAGAGTGCTCAAAGTTGTTGAAGTAAGTGGTGTTCAAGGATCCATCTACAAAAAACCTAAGGTGGGTTGCTAACAAAAGCTCCACACACAAGTCAATGAAAGCACCAATTGAAATGACATAGAGCTCCAAGTGCTTGAGTCTCCCATTAAACCCTGGTACTGGATTCCAAACATGGACTCTGAATGTCTTAGGATTTGATACATACCTCACCACAGATCCCCATATATGCCATACCCCGACTAGAAGAAACAAGGTCCCTGGTAATATATGACCTATGAAAGATCCCATCTTCCTAGTTC